>NC_059356.1:17342512-17540012 GCF_019703515.2 Myxocyprinus asiaticus | reverse complement strand
ACAGTGGTGTTGTCTGCAAACTTCAGGAGCTTGACAGAGGGGTCCTTAGCGATGCAGTCATTGGTGTAGAGGGAGAAGAGTAGTGGGGAGAGCACACATCCCTGGGGGGCACCAGTACTGATTGTACAGGTGCTGGAAGTGAATTTCCCCTGTCTCACAAGCTGCTGCCTGTCCGTCAGAAAGCTGGTAATCCACTGACAGATAGACATGGAAACAGAGAGTTGGTGAAATTTAGTCTGGAGAATAGCTGGGATGATGGTGTTGAAAGCCAAACTGAAGTCCCCAAAAAGGATCCTTGCATATGTCCCTGGTCTGTCCAGATGTTGCAGGATATGATGCAATCCCATGTTGAGTGCATCATCCACAGACCTGTTTGCTCGATAAGCAAATTGAAAGGGATCTAAAAGAGGTCCAGTGATGTCCTTCAGGTGGGCCAACACCAGTCTCTCAAATGACTTCATGACCACAGACATCAGGGCGACAGGTCTGTAGTCATTAAGTCCTGTGATTTTTGGTTTCTTTCACACTGCTCCAGTGATCTATTGAAAATCAGTGTGAAGATGGGGGCCAGCTGGTTAGCATAGGATCTAAGATATGCAGGTGAAATGCCTTCTGGGACTGAAGCTTTCCTTATATTTTGTTTTTGTAAGACACAGCACACATCATCTTCACAGATCTTAAGTGCAGATTGAGTAGCAGGAGGGGGGAGGAGGGGGGTTGCAGTAGGTGTTGGTGTTTGTGTGAAGTGAAGGTCAGAGCAGGTGTGGGGTGTGAGATTGTGTCTTTCAAATCTACAGTAGAACACATTCAGGTCATCAGCCAGTTGTTGGTCCACCACAGGGTTGGGGATAGGAGTCCTGTAATTCGTAAGCTGTTTCATGCCACTCCACACTGATGTAGGGTCGTTAGCTGAAAAATTGTTTTTCAGCTTCTCAGAGTATCTTCTTTTAGCCAATCTTATTCCCTTATTCAGAGTGTTCCTGGCCTGATTGTACAAGACTTTATCCCCACCCCTGTAAGCATCCTCTTTGGCCTGATGAAGCTGCCTGAGTTCTGCTGTAAACCATGGTTTGTCATTGTTAAACGTTAAATAAGTCCTAGTAGGGATGCACATATCCTCACAGAAACTGATATACTGTATGATGTAACATTATCTGTTAGCTCATCCAGATTGCAGCCTCAAAAACACTCCAATCAGTGCAGTCAAAGCAGGCTTGTAGTTCCAGCTCTGCTTCATTGGTCCATATCTTTACAGTCTTTACTACAGGCTTAGCAGATTTTAATTTCTGTCTGTAGTTTGGAAGAAGATGAACCAGACAGTGATCAGAGAGTTCCAAAGCTGCTCTAGGGACAGAGTGATATGCATCCTTTATTGTTGTGTAGCAGTGATCCAATATATTTCTGTCTCTGGTTGGGCATGTAATGTGCTGTCTGTATTTGGGCAGTTCACGTGTGAGGTTTGCTTTGTTAAAATCCCCAAGAATAATAATAACTGGGTCTGGGTATTGTTGTTCCATATCTGTGATTTGATCAGCCAGCTGTTGCAGTGCGGCATTCAAACATGCGTTTGGCGCAATGTAAACACTCACCAGAATAAACGAGGAAAACTCCCGTGGCGAGTAGAAAGGCTTACAGTTAATAAAAAGCGCTTCCAAATTAGGACAGCACATCTTCTTTAATGTTGTTACATCTGTATACCAACTTTCATTGATGTAAAAGCATGTTCCACTGCCTCTCGTTTTCCCCATTAACTCCGGGATGCGATCCACTCTGAACAGCTGAAAGCCCGGCAGATGTAACGCGCTGTCCAGAATGGCTTCACTCAGCCAGGTTTCTGTGAAGCACAAGGCAGCAGAGGTTTAAAAGTCCTTGTTTGTGCGGGTGAGGAGATGTAGTTTGTCCGTTTTGTTAGGAAGAGAGCGGAGATTCGCAAGATGAATACTCGGCAGCGCTGTTTGAATGCCGCGCCGACGGAGCTTGACCAGCGCACATGCTTGTCTCCCTCGCCTGCGTCTCTTGAACAACACTGCCACGCCTCCAACTAAAATGTCCAGCAAAACGTTTGAATATTCAAAAACCAGGAAAAGATTGTCTGATATATGCTGTCGAATTTTCAGCAGTTCGTCTCTGGTGAAACTGACTGGAAAAATATGACAGTCATCTTGGCCTTTCACTGACACCTAGTGCTGTGGATGCAAGTCATAAATTTGCAAATTACAGTCAACCATGATAAATTTAATCCATGAGAAATGGTGTCCAGAAATAGGGGGATTACCGAGGTGTGTTCGGCTAGTCATGTTCATCTCAACATGGTGGTCCCTGTGAGGTGGCCCATCTCCATGTAAAATGAAACAAATCTTTATTAGGCTACTGATATAACTGAAGTCTTCTCTTCATGTAAATGTACAACCTACTTTTGAAAAGTTTTTTTTTTTTTTTTTTTTTTTTTTTTTTACGGGTGAACACTGTAAATACTAAGAGTTATCTCAAATTGTGAAAAAATAGTTTACTCAAATTAAGATTAAGTTTTTACTATTCTTACTAGTTTTATTTAAGTTACAGTTACTCTCTAAATCCCAAAGTTGTCATTAATAAAAAAAACATTTAAGTGGTCCTAATTAAACAGTACTTGAAATGTCATATTTTCTTTTTTTATCATAACTCAGATGTATTCGTTCTTTAAATTTTGGCTTTGAGTACTACAAACTCAAAATTATCAAGAACAAAACTGTGACTGTGTGGAATACCCACAAGCCTTTGCGCTTGAATAAATAATGTATCTTTGGTCAAAACAAGGGAACTTATGTAGAAAAATACTTTTTGTTTTTTTTTATTAAAACATTTATATAGATTTAATTCTTATGACTATTGTTGTTCTTTTCTTGTAGCTGGTTGATAATTGAGATTTTTGTGAAGTCACCATGAGGGTGATTAGTGTTTCCTCTGGTGAATTTGTAGCCTCTTAAGTTTAAGCCATTCTTCTTTACTGAATTATACTTTACAAAAGTGCATGTTTATGTGCACTAAGAAGTACTGAGTAGAATCCAGTGTGCCATATGGCTAACCTAGAGTCCAGTCATAATTCCCCTTATACTGTACAGTATAAGACATAACACAATTTAAATAATTATATAATTACAGATAAGTTAAGTTTACTTGTAACCGGTTAATATTACTTAAAAAAATAATTTAACTTTACTTGAGCCAAATAAGTATGTTTACTTAGATAAAGCATGCAAACCGATTGCCTTTAAAAATCTAAGTGAGGTCAACTAAATAGATATTTCAGTGAATGTTTTTAAAGGAAAGATCACTTAGTGCACCTTTAATTAGGGACAGCAGCAGTGTTTAAATTGAACAATCTACAGAACTACCTACTGTTGAGGTCAGCAAATGTCACTATGCAAATTCACTTTGGCCAGAGTAGGCACATATAAAACATGACACACTTTCCTAGGGTCAGAATAAAACAGAAAGAAGACAAAACAGTGGTTTTTAAATTGCATCCACATTTGCTGCTGACCTTTCATGATTGAGTGTAATAGCAAACGGAGCTAATGCAGAAAGGTCAATGGTACAGACAGCTTTAATTGTGTAATTGGTACTTTTTGCCCAATGAGACAGATCTGTTGTGGTGGGTGCACATTCCATCCATTTTTCAAAAAATAAATTAAATAAAATAGCACATTTGCAGAGCAATGGCATGTTTCCTGTCATACCCGAACAAACAGTACTTCCTGCTTAATCATGGAGTGAGACGGTCACTAAATGACACTGACAACAGTGTGTGTGTGCGTGTGTGTTAACAGCTGCTCCCGTCTCCAGTTGTCACTCTCCGCACCTCCTGACAGACTGATTACATATGCTGCGTGAACATACCAGCATGCTATTGCATCTAAAGAACCACACAAGCTCACGGTACAAGGGAAAAATGGAAAAAGACCTGCACATAATGTGCCGACTCATAGGTGTTGCCAGGGCCGGAGTGGGATTCATATTCAGCCCGGGATGTCATGTCCAAGTCAGCCCACACCCAAAAGGGGGGTTGCAGGTGAAGATGATAACAATAAAACAAGATCACAGCAAAAATATGCAATATATGTAATTACTTGAAAATTATTTAAGCTCTCCGTGTCATTATACCACATACGGCATTCACTAAGATTTTCACTTTGTCATAAGACATCATTGTATGTGTTGTAAAAATAAGTGAATGTTAAAGGAATATTTGATCATTTCCTCACCCTCATACCATCCCAGATGTGTATGACTTTCTTTTGCAGAACACGAATGAAGATGTTTAGAAGAACTGTTGGTCCATTCAATGCAAGTAAATGAGAAGCGGTGAGAAACAGATCAATAATTAAGTCATTTTTTACTATAAATCTCCACTTTCACTTTCATAAGCACTGTTCTCTCTTAAGAGTTCATCTGTTTTTGGTGATTTGCATAAGCATATTGCCCCATACTGGTCAGGGAGGAGAATTTATAGTAAAAATAAAAAATAAAAAATAAAATAAAATAAATGTTGATCTGTTTCTCACCCACACCTATCATATCGTTTCTGAAGACATAGATTAAACCACTGGAGTTGTATGGGTTACTTTTTGCTGCATTTATGAGATATTTGTACCTTCTGAGTTCTGATCACCATTCACTTGCATTGAAAGGACCAACAGAACTGAGAAATTCTTCTAAAAAGCTTAATTTGTGTTCAGCAGAAGACAGAAAGTCATACACATCTGGGATGGCATGAGGTTGAGTAAATGATGAGAGAAATTTCATTTTTGGGTAAACTAAGTTTATTTTAAAGACTATCTAGGCACATCATAACACCATAGAACTGTAAATGTTTATAACTCTTTCAAGATGTACAGGCTCACACTTTAAATGGTCAGTGCTTTGTACTTTAGATAATTAAAATAGCAACAGATCCAGTGAAACAATGAAGGTTGAGTGATTGTTTTTACATTTTTACATGCCATTCAAAAAGTGCCATTTTACAATGATAAGAGTGAAATAAAAGACTAAAAATAAAACATTTGTACTTTTATTTTACTTGGAATGTAAATGTTCAGGACAAAGGAAAAATGGTTACTGTCTCTTTAAGAGGGTTTTATCGCATTATACAACATTGAAGTTCAGTGAGTTTACTCTTTTGAGACTGTAAAGTCCCATTATTTTCGTACCGTGTCGTGCTGTTGCATCTGTATTCATTTAATTTACGTATTCTGTTATTTTGTCACAAAAAAATAATTTTGCTATTATCATTCTGCACTGCTAAGGAAGAGGATTTCAGAGATTAATTGATTGAGATTGTGAGACTGCAGTCAGTATTAAACTTGTGATGATCTTGTAGGCTTCCTTGAAGCACGTTCATCCATTCAGCTATTAGTAGCCTATCTGTTCTCGATGGATCTTCCGTGATCCTTCCCGCACATCAGTTTCGTCTCTCACAGGCTACTCTCTCATTTGTTTGGGTGTGAGATGATAAAATACAGACTGCGTCCGTAATAATACGGGATGCAATTCTGATCCTTTAAATGCCTGATGTTACGGACTGTTGGCAATTGTTATGCGACATATGATGAAAGTTTGTCAATCAACATGCGGACCTAACCCAATTTTTGACCGGGGGAATTCTCCCAATCTTCCCGATTGCCACTCCGGCCCTGGGTGTTGCCATGTGTTCAAAACACTAACTGTACTAGTACACTATTTAGATAGTAGCATCTGTCATTAAGTAGTTGCTATTAAAATAATTCAGAAGTTCAAAGCCTTTTTTGTCAGCTGGACCCGTGGCATATAAAGCAATTAATTGCAATACCGCCTGAGATTTTATGTAATTCTAACTTTCAATAAATATGAATTTCACAGTATCTTTACATATAGTTTTTTTGTAAATGATTAAATAATTAATGACAAGAAATCACTATTGTTTTGTTTTTTTAAAAAAGAGCATGTATAGTAAGTGTTCTGTTTTGATAGTTTTCACTTTCATTTAAAAAATTATACATTTAATTAAAAAATATATAAATGTTAATACCATCATACATTTTAATTTAATTTAATTTAATTTAATTTAATTTAATTTAAAGGTTTCTTGCTAAATTAATTGCTAAGATATTTGCATATTTTCTTTTTTTTATTTTCTTGAATTCTTTTGGAAGATCACAACAACACACTGATCCAAGACAAAGAGCACACATAGGGGGCAGCCTCTATCCTTTGTCTTTGCATAGTTTTCATAACTGAACAACTGTAAATAACAAAAATCTTATTCCAGGAGGCAGCACAGCATGGTTTGGGCTCAGGGGCCTTTATCACAGAGACAATATTGGAATCTGTTTGCTGATGCATGCTTTCGACATGCACACACACACACACACACACTATGTGTATACATAAATGCCCTTTGGCTTTTCTGGGCCCATTGGGTTAGGACAGAGATTTGATTGAAAAAAGGATCTAGGCTTAGTATTACAATTTCTATCTCTCCTCCATCAGCATATCACTGTGCATGTGTCATATCCCAGCACCTGTAGTGTTTGCATCTGTATTACAGCAGAACATGACTCAGATGGCAGATCAATCACTGCTAAACGAATCACCACATGAGTGCCATTTGTGGCAAATAATTATTCCTACATGAAGTGAATTTTAAAAAAGTGAAATTTAGCAAACTTGATTATTTGTTGCATGTTGTTGAGATTTTCAAATTAATGTCAGTAAGAGAACATGAAGAAATGATTAGTAAGCATGAAAATTGCACATTACTCAGTGCACTAAGAATTCAGAATGAATCTGATTTAATAACAACAATATGTCTTTGTGATAAAAATATATTTATTTGAAGTTAAACTCTGAGCCACCCGACAGAAAATGGTGTTAGACTACAAGATAAAAATAGTGTAGCTAAAAAACTGATTTGATTAAAGCAAAATATTATTTACATTTCTAAATCAACATGATTACATATTAGGCTACACCATTAAAACGTCATGGTTACTGGTGTAACCTCCGTTCCCTGATGGAGGGAACGAGACGTTGGTGTCGATGTAGTGACACTAGGGGTCACTCTTGGGAGCCCGAGACACCTCTGGTCTTTGATAAAAGGCCAATGAAAATTGGCGAGTGGTATTTGCATGCCACTCCCCCGAACATACGGGTATAAAAGGAGCTGGTATGCAACCACTCATTCAGGTTTTACGCTGAGGAGCCGATATAAGGTCCGGCCATTTCAGCGGGTAGTTCAGCGTTGTGGCAGGAGGGACCAACGTCTCGTTCCCTCCATCAGGGAACGGAGGTTACACCAGTAACCATGACGTTCCCTATCTGTCACTCACTCGACGTTGGTGTCGATATAGTGACACTAGGGGTCCCTATACAAAACGCCACAAGGCTGAACTGTGTTACGTGAACTGGCGGTGTGTGGTGGGCAGACTTGCTGTGTGCCTCATAGCCAGCACACCAGGT
The DNA here is from genome assembly GCF_019703515.2 of Myxocyprinus asiaticus. Lineage (NCBI taxonomy): Eukaryota > Metazoa > Chordata > Actinopteri > Cypriniformes > Catostomidae > Myxocyprinus > Myxocyprinus asiaticus. The sequence goes on along the minus strand of NC_059356.1, from coordinate 17,532,536 downwards.
CGACACGTAACCTCCCCCAACACAGTTATGAGTGTCGAACGGCCCTTTTTGGGGACAAGTCGACTACCCAGAGATAGAGACAGGCTTAACCCAGTCATGGCCTCTTTCCCCTTCTCTTTTTCCACTCCCTAAAAAAGAAGGGGGATTATCCGACTGGGCCGCCAGGTCTAGTCGGGGGGTGTCCCTCCCAAGGGGAGGACACCGCGGAGACCACACCTCGCCCCAAGAGAGGGGGGATATTTAAGTGGAAAAATACATCACATGGTCTTTCCAACCATGTGGAGAGCCTTCAAGGTAGATCCTACCCAATGGGGGAGGAGTTACTACAACATGGAGACTGAGGGGCTCTGCCCAAGGAAGACGCAGTTTGCCAGTAGGGAAACGAACTAGCGGAAGATATAGATCGCATGGGGTTAGCCTTACAGGGAACCGCCACATGCGGAGCACCTACCCCAGAACCGGGCTCTTAGTTAGCGCATGTACTGGGCCGGCAGCGAGTCTCTCCGAAAACTCGACTGCCACAGGGCTCGGAGGAAGTCAACCAGGGAACAACTTTTGTGAACACTACTGGGAATTAACAGCGCACGTCTTCAGCTCAAAAGGAGGTGGAAGGCGCTATGTGCAAGCGATACACCCAGCCGGCTATCCCGGGCTTATCTGCTTGTGTTGCGTGCCACTACCTGGGACCAAACCGGTTCCACCCGGAGGTTGTAGAACCTTGCAAAGGTGTTGGGTGTTGCCCAGCCCGCTGCTCTGCAATGTCTGTTAGAGAGGCACCTCTGGCCAGGGCCCAAGAAGCCGCTACACCACGGGTAGAATTGGCTCGTAGCCCTACCGGGGGCGGCATGTTTTGGGCGAGACATGCCATAGTTATGGCGTCAATGAGCCAGTGGGCGATCCTCTGCTTGGAGACAGCGCTTCCTTTCCGCTGTGCACCAAAGCAGACAAAGAGCTGCTCAGAGATTCTAAAGCTCTGCGTGCGATCCAAATAGATGCGTAAAGCGCGCACCGGACACAGCAACGACAGGGCTAGGTCTGCCTCCTCCTGGGGCAGCGCTTGCAGGTTCACCACCTGGTCTCTAAAAGGAGTGGTGGGAACCTTGGGCACATAGCCCGGTCGGGGGTCTCAGGATCACGTGAGAATAGCCCGGACCGAACTCCAGGCACGTTTCGCTGACAGAGAACGCTTGCAGGTCACCTACCCTCTTGATGGAAGTGAGCGCAGTCAGGAGGGCAGTCTTCAAGGAGAGTGCCTTAAGCCCGGCTGACTGCAAAACTCAAAGGGGGCTCTCTGTAGACCCTGAAAAACTACAGAGGTCCGATGAGGGAACAAGGCGTGGCCTGGAGGGATTCAGCCTCCTGGCACCTCTTAGGAACCTGATGATCAGATCATGCTTCCCTAAGGACTCACCGTCGACTGCGTCATGGTGTGCTGCTATGGCAGCAACGTACACCTTCAAGGTGGAAGGGGACAGCCTCCCTTCCAACCTCTCTTGCAGGAAGGAAAGCACTGATCTGACTGCGCACCTCTGGGGGTCTTCCTGATGGGAAGAACACCACTTAGCGAACAGACACCACTTAAAGGCATACAGGTGCCTCATAGAGGGAGCCCTAGCCTGAGTGAACGTGTCTACCACCACAGGTGGGAGACAGCTTAGGTCTTCCACGTCCCGTCCAGGGGCCAGACATGGAGATTCCAGAGGTCTGGGCGCGGGTGCCGGATGGTGCCCCTTCCCTGAGAAAGAAGGGCCTTTCTCAGGGGAATTTGCCCGGGGGGAGCTGTCACGAGGAGCGTGAGGTCCGAGCACCACGTCTGGGCGGGCCAGTAGGGTGCTTACCAGGACGACCCTCTCCTCATCCTCCCTGACCTTGCACAGGGTCTGTGCAAGCAGGCTCACTGGGGAAAACACATATTTGCGAATGCCAGGGGACCAGCTGTGTGCCAGCGCGTCTATGCCGAGGAAGGCCTCGGTGAGGGCGTACCAGAGCGAGCAGTGGGAGGATTCTTGGGAGGCGAACAGGTGCACCTGTGCCTGACTGAATCGACTCCAAATCAGCTGGACCACCTGAAGGTGGAGTCTCCACTCTCCCTTGAGGGTAACCTGTTGTTACGGCGCGTCCGCCGAAGTGTTGAGGTTGCCCGGGATGTGAGTGGCTTGCAGCGACTTGGTGCTGCTAACTCCTTTGGAGGAGACGGCGGGCGAGTTATGACATACAGCGGGAGCGCAGACCGCCTTGGCGGTTGACATATGCTACCGCTGCCGTGCTGTCTGTCCGAACTAGCACGTGCTTGCCCTGGATCAACGGCCGGAACCTCCGCAGGGCGAGCAGAATTGCCAGTAACTCGAGGCAGTTGATGTGCCAACGCAGCTGCGGACCCGTCTAGAGGCCGGCGGCTGCGTGCCCGTTGCCAACAGCGCCCCAGCCCATTTTGGAGGCGTCTGTCGTGACCACGACGCGCCTGGAGACCAGTTCTAGCGGAACACCTGCTCGTGGAAACGAGAGGTCGGTCCAAGTGCTGAAAAGACGGTGACAGACCGACGTAATGGCCATGCGGTGTGTCCCGTGGCGCCATGCCCGTCTCGGGACTCGAGTCTGGAGCCAGTGCTGAAGCGGCCTCATATGCATCAACCCGAGCGGGGTGGCCACCGCCGAGGACGCCATATGCCCCAGGAGCCTCTGAAAATGTTTCAGTGGAACCGTTGTTTTCTGTTTGAACGCCTTCAAATAGGCCAGCACCGACTGGGCGCGCTCGTTCGTAAGGTGCGCCGTCAAGGAGACTGAGTCCAACTCCAAACCGAGAAAAGAGATGCTCTGAACCGGGAGGAGCTTGCTCTTTTCCCAGCTGACCCGAAGCCCTAGTCGGCTGAGGTGTGAGAGCACCAGGTCCCTGTGTGCGCATAACCCGTCTCGAGAGTGAGCTAGGATTAGCCAGTCGTCGAGATAGTTGAGAATGCGAATGCCCACCTCCCTTAACGGGGCAAGGGCAGCCTCTGCGATCTTCGTAAAGATGCGAGGAGACAGGGACAGGCCGAAAGGGAGGACTTGTACCGATACGCCTGACCCTCGAACGCAAACCGCAGGAATGGTCTGTGTCGAGGAAGGATCGAGACGTGAAAGTACGCATCCTTCGGGTCTACCGCCGCGAACCAATCTTGATGCCGGACGCTCGCTAGAATGCGTCTTTGCGTCAGCATCTTGAACGGGAGTCTGTGTAAGGCCCGGTTCAGTACTCGCAGGTCCAAGATTGGCCGCAACCCACCGCCTTTTTTCGGTACAATGAAGTAGGGGCTGTAAAACCCCTTCTTCATCTCGGCTGGAGGGACAGGTTCTATCGCGTCCTTCCGTAGGAGGGTAGCGATCTCCGCGCAAGGTAGCAGCGTTTCCATCTTTCACCAAGGTGAAGTGGACACCGTTGGACCTGGGCGGATGCCCAGCGAAGTGAATCGTGCAGCCGAGTCGGACGGTCCGGACCAGCCCTCGAAACGGACTGGAAAGCGCAAGCCATGCACCCGAGTTCCGCGCAAGGGGGACCAAAGGGACAACGTCATCGGATGTACTGGCGGGTGGGGCCTCGCGGCGGGGCGGAGCTTGAGGTGCCACACCACATCGTGGCCGTGCTGAGTCCGAGGACATCGAAGCACTTACCTGGCTCCTTGTGACCACCCCCGGAACAGCCTGGGACGGGGGAGGAAGAGGCCTGTCCTCATGACCCGTGGAGACTGTCACATCGGGGGCGGATTTGTGCCACAGCTGGGCGCTCAGGGCGGGAGACCGCCGCTGGAGCGCCAACCTGCCAAATGGAGTGGTGGACGGTGGTCGTGATGCCAGCCGTACACACCGAATATGTGACCCAGGGAACAAGGAAACCACTCTTGCGGAGCTCTTGAGTACTGCAGCCACTTGGGCATGCAGCGCAATTAAATGCATAAGGTAACAAAAAGAAGATCTGCTTACCAGCTCCAGAGCAGCGGGTTTCGTTGTCCCTGGGTCGCCCATCTCAGGGGCGCTTCGAAGACCTCCGTGGGTTCTTCGGTGCCGGCTGTGAGACGGGTGGCGTCGGCTTCCTGCGGTGGGCTTCACGCCGGGGCCGGGCCGGAGGGGCGGGCTGCGGCGGAGCCGGTGCAGTCACCGCAGGGGGACGCCCTCGGCGATGAGTAGATGGGGGGATCTTGAGCCACGCCGGGGCAGGACAAGCCGGCTAGCATCCATCTACTGCTCTACCATCGAGAACTGCTAGGCAAAGTCCTCGACAGTGTCGCCGAATAGGCCCGCCTGGAAAATGGGGGCAGCAAGGAATCGTGTCCTGTCGGCCTCACCCATCTCGACCAGGTTGAGCCAAAGGTGGCGCTCCTGGACCACTAGTGTGGCCATCGTCCGCCCGGGAGACCGCGCCGTGACCTCCGTCGCTCGGAGAGCGAGGTCGGTCGCCGAGCGCAGTTCCTGCATCAATCCCGGGGCGGAACTACCCTCGTGCAGTTCCTTTAGCGCCTTGGCGGACTTGCAGGAGAGCCATGGCGTGCAGGGCGGAGGCGGCTTGTCCAGCAGCGCCGTAGGCTTTGACCGTCAGAGACGACGTAAACCTACAGGCCTTGGACGGGGGCTTTGGGCACCCACGCCAGGTGGCGGCGCTCTGCGGGCATAGGTGCACCGCGAGCGCCTTTATCCACCGGGGGATTGCCGAATAACCCTTGGCCGCCCCACCATCGAGGGTAGTGAGAGCGGGGAAGCTGAAAAGATCGGGACCGGGCAGTAAAAGGTGCCTCCTGCGACCTTGTCAGCTCTTCATGCACTTCCGGGAAGAAAGGAACGGGGCGGGGCATGGCTTTGAGCGGCGCCGCGAGCCCAGGAACCAATCACAGAGCCGCGAGGGTTCAGGGAAGAACTGAAGTTCAGCCGAGGCTTCCGACTGGACGAGCCCGCTCTCCGATGCTGCGCTCGAGAGCTCATCACTTTCGCGGGCTCCGAATAAGAGGTCGAACTCGCCGTGAGACGAGCCGACGGACTCACCTGGAAGCCCGATCGGGGCAGACGAGCGTGCTGGGGAATGGGAGGTCCGCGGGGGGATACCCGGCGGAGGCGGTCCCATTGGGGTCCCCAAATCGCCCCCAGTGCTAGCCGCGCTGGCCTCAAACCCGTGGGTAAAAGGACCGAGGCGGGAGCCTCTGGGGTGGCTCGCTTCCTTACGAAGGCGAGCCGCGACCGCAACGTTGCCATGGACACATTCTCGCAATGAGAATGTGACCATCCACGAACGCTGTCTTCGCGTGAGCAGTGCCCAGACACGAAAGACAGTGATCGTGACCGTTAGAAGGCGAGAGATAACGAGCACAACCAGGAATAACACACAATCGGAAAAGCATCTTTAAAAAGACGCGTCTTTAAAAAGACGTTCCGTGTGTGCGCTCTTTTAGAGAAATATGTACTCTTTTATAGGGGAAAAATGCTCTTTCAGAAAATATACTCTCTAGTTTTTCTGCCGAAGCGCCCAGGGGCGTTCTCTGCAGTGCACCAGTGCAGAGGAGGGAGAAGCCGCTGAAATGCGCCGTCAGATCCAGCAGGTGAATGAACAGTAGTATTCAGCTCAATGAGCATGACCGTTCGGCTCCGAAGAGAAAATCTGAATGAGTGGTTGCATACCAGCTCCTTTTATACCCGTATGTTCGGGGGAGTGGCATGCAAATACCACTCGCCAATTTTCATTGGCCTTTTATCAAAGACCAGAGGTGTCTCGGGCTCCCAAGAGTGACCCCTAGTGTCACTACATCGACACCAACGTCGAGTGAGTGACAGATAGGGAACTAAGCATACTGTGAATTTGGCAACATTAGGTCAAAATTTCTGCTGCTGAAATCGGTTTGTGCTTAATGAAATTCAAATGACTGCCCCCCAGAGGCCGAAGCTGGAAGTGCGCTGCGTTTTATCCAGTTTTCTTGAGAGTGTTAATTGAAAAAAGCGCAATTTTCAGTGGGTGTGGGTGGGAGTGTTTGAGCTGTCTGTGGGTGTACTGTATGTGCACAAACTGTGGGTTTGTTGTATGTTAATAAATTGGTGCAAAGCGCAATTTGCTAATTACCTGAGAAATAGGTCACTGCGCTAAGACTTTTGAGAACCACGTCTCATCTCAATGCAAAGTCTAAACTCAGTTCTGGCATTTGCGGTTTGGGGATTCCACCACCAGATGATTACTTTTAATACTAGCTGTGATTTGTGTCAGTAGATTGGGGAGTAACGGAATACATGTAATGGGAATACGTATTTAAATACGAAATATAAGTAACTGTATTCCACTACAGTTACAATTTAAATCATAGGTATTTAGAATACAGTTACGTTTAAAAAGTATTTAGTCATTTCAGATGTAAAACATTTATCCATATAAATGATGCGATCCAAAGTGCATTTGAACTGCAGTGAAACACTTTCTTATGATGTGTTACATTCATATGAGCAGACAGAGAAGTACGTTTGAAGTTTGGAGCAGCAGAAATAGAAATAAACCTTGTGTAAATTGTCAACTTTATGTTAAGCTAAAATGCTATTTCTAGCCATTTTACATGCACATGTTACCAGGCACGATCATATATATATTTTTATTTTTATCAAGAAAATTCACGTTAGATCATATTTTGTTTTTATTTTTTTTTTCTAATAAGACCTTTGATATTAGGGCAAAAATCTTATTCTTGATAATAATTTTTGTATTGTTTTCCTGTAAAAATATCTAAAAATCCTTAAAACAAGATCAATTTGATTGATCTTGTTTTAGAAACAACACTGCATAAGATATTTAGGTTTTTCAGAGAATGTATTTTAAACGTGTATTTTGTCTTACTGTACTGGCAGAGTTTTTATAGTCAAAACAAGTGAAACAAACTACCAGTGCTGAAGAAGTAATCCAAAGTATTTAGAATACGTTACTGACCTTGAGTAATCTATCAAGATACGTTACAAATGACATTTTATAGCATGTATTCTGTAATCTGTAGTGGAATAAATTTCAAAAGTAACCCTCCCAACCCTGTCAATATGATTAATAATAATAATACGTTTATTTTGTATAGCACCTTTCCAAAGCTTTATTTAGATACTGCATGAAGCACATTTTTTAGTTTAACATGTTTATCATATTAAGCTATTATATAACCCTACTGAGAACCCTATTTAGTGATGACAGATTAAATAATTAATCTGTGAATCGTTTTATTTTGAACTGGTTCATTGAAATTAACTGTCCAAACAAACTGATTTGCAACAATGAAATGGACTTCCCGATACTACTTGAGAGTGGACATTCAAAGTGAATGATTTGATTGTTGTCCTAGCTCACTCAGTTTTAAGGCAAGTGCGTAAATTTGACTAATGTGAAAATTATGCTAAGTACTGCTTTTATTTAGCTGCAGCCCTCTGAAAACTGTTTAGAGCATATTCTGATAATCACTTTTACAGTTTGCCCATATTGCAGACTCCAGACCAAACAAAGATCACACCTCCAGCCTCAGGACACACATATAGTTTATCAATGGCAAGGGTTAGTCCCAAACCCACTCTCCCGTGATAGTCCTGGGCCTCACCTTATCAGAACAACTAGACACTCAGTAAACAGCCATACCCCGCAGAAAATAAGGCCTGCCATCTATTGACTGATAAGAGAAGAGTCTAACCTGCTAAAATACAATTACAGACTTCTCATATATTTCATTATTATTTCCTATAGTGCCAGCAATTTGAGGCTCCTGAGAGAAGCCCTGGGCAATTCACTTTTTATGAGATCCAGCTGAAGTGTGCACTTATCTGTTTTATTTTACCAGCGTGATTTCGAGTAGGATGGAAGCAATTGAAAATGTAATAATAATAATGGGTTTATTGCAGAAGCTCATAAGAATCATTTTCACTACAAATGAACACACTAAAGAGCATGTAATTCTCAACTGGATATCTACAGATTATTGTTGTATTTATGCAAATTATTTGGAAAATGTTTTCCTTGTCATCTTTTAGCATAGATACATAGATGACAAATCAAAGCCATTCATTTTGCACTTGAACCTGTCACTCTGCAATATTCTCTCTAGTCTGTTAGTCAGTGATTAAGAATGCAGAGGCTGGAAGTGGGATGTACTCTTTCCTGCCACAAAATCTGTCACTATTTCTTTTCCTAACTTTTTTTTCCATCTCCCTCTCTCTTTTCTCTATGTTAGTATAATTTCCGAACTTAAATACAACTTAAAGGCACAGTGCACCCAAAAATTTACTCAATCTTGTATAGCCAAGTGGAGAAATTTCATGTAATTTAAATCTAGTCATAAATTGGACGTGGCCCCTTTAAGAACCGGAGTTTTGCGACACCTGATTTTCAGCACTCTCTCGTGTTGGAGATGTAAGAACATACGTAGTGCATGAGAGCTCCCGGTTTTGTTCATCATTTGAGAATTCTTAAGGATACATATGGATTGCATGTGTGGAGTTTGACCCCGTTTTGTGCACATGCAAGGACTGGGAATGTAAATTTAGAATTAATCATATCTCATTTAATGATTTATAGCATGTTTTCTAATTAAGTAAACATGTATAATGAGAATTTTATTGTTTTAAACTGTTATACATGTCCTTAAAGTCTGGTTAAAAAATAAGCAAAATACTTTGAGTGATTTAGGCATGTGTTAAATGCATAAAATGCTTTGGGTGATTTAAGCATGTGTTAAATGCACAAGATGTTGTGAATGATTTAAGCATGTATGCTGAAGCATATGGGTAGGCTGAGGCCCTGTTTGTATTTTCATTTAACATTAGCCTCTACTGTAATTCATTTCCTTATTTCATTTTTTGTATTTCATTACTATATTTCATTTTTTTTTTAAATATTTTCTTTGTTCTTTTTTTTATTTATTTATTTTTATGGTAAGAGAATGTGACTTTTTTGTGTATCTGAGAGAAGCTTTTCTAGAAAAGCACAGTGAATATCAGTTATTACAAACATTCTGTAGCCATGAACAAATCAAGGGTGAGAATGTTTGTGTTTACTCTCATTCTTTGTCTCAAATTCTGTGTTCTGTCCTGAATCAGTCATCAAATGTAATATTAAATTTGAATTTGGCAATCTGAGATCAATTCATTGAGGGGATTAGGGACACAGGCCTTAGAAGGGAGCTTCGTAAGCTTGTGAGAGACAAGCCACAGTCAAAACTTATTGAAGTGTTAGATGAAACCCTTATGTGGTCTCTAGAAGATCCTAAATCTCATGTCACAAAATTAGTCAGCAACAGAATTGTTGTGTCTGAGACAGCAAAAGCTCAGTGCACTGCTGTTGGTATACCTGAGAAAAACCCTGTTGCTTTTGAAGATGTTTAAAAAATTGTAGCAGAACAAGGAAAAGCTATAGGAGAGCTGTCTAGAAACTCACTTTGCAGTGCACTAAGTCAGAACCTGTGGCTCATTGTAAACCCAAGATGCAGCCAAGGTTTACAGATGATGGTCAGCCAATGTGTTTCTAGTGTAATGGTATAGGACACACAACTAAGAGGTGTGTGAAAAAAACAAACAGACAGTCACAGAGAATGCTAAATGCAGCAGGGAAACTTGCTTGTGAGAAACTTGCTGTGAGCCAGGCAGTGCGAGGGCAGTCCATTGGCTCAGCCAGTATCGCTAATCTAAAGATTAGTGGAGTAATGGCCTCTTGTTTACTTGATACAGGAAGCCAAGTCAGTACTATTTCTGAGAGTTTCTTCAGAGAACACATGTCTGGGGAGGATGAAGATATCCTGTCTACAGCAGGTTGGCTGAAGTTTACAGCTGCCAACGGTTTAGACATACCTTACCTAGGTTATCTTGAGTTGGAGGTTGAAACCATGGGAATTACACTACCAGAGTGAGGTTTTCTAGTACTCACAAAACTCTTCTGCTGTACCAGCCCTCATTGGCATGAACATCATTAGCAGATGTAGACAACTGGTTCATGCAGACTTTGATACTAACCTAGGTGGAAAGTTGCAGTCTGATTAGAGGGAGACATTTCAGCAGATGCAGAGTGCCAGCAGTCTAGAGAAGTGAAGCGTAGTCCGAGTAGTTGGAGAAGACATGGTATACATATCTGCTTCATCAATTACAATGGTAATGGTCGAGGGAGCAAAGAATATGTTACATGATGGTTCATGTGACTTCCTGTTAGAACCAGCAAAAAACACCCTTACCTGGCTGTCTGATTGTCGTTCCCTCTCTTATGTCTTCAGAGAAACTTGTTTCCTGTACAGGCTGTAAATATCTCCCCAGGAGATACCTGGTTACAGGCCAGAACCTGACTTGGTCTCGTGTAGAGAGTGTTAAGTCCAAGGAAACGTGTGAGGTGAGATTTCAGAGATTTTATGCTGATATCAAAGAGATCAGTGTAAACACAAAACACAGTCAGTATTGGAAGACAGATCCAAAGAGTTTCTCAACAAGCTACTGTACACATTGTTGATACTCCTGAACAGCAGGCAGAGCTGAGTAATTTGTTGATGAAATACTCTGATGTTTTTGCTTTTGAGGATGTAGACCTCGGTTTTACAGACAAAGTGCAATATGAGATTCATGTGGTGGATGATTTACTGGTGGCCCAGCCTTATAAGCTTATCCCACCCACTCAGTAAAGGGAAGTCAGGGAACATGTTACCAAGCTCCTTAAGAAAGGAGTGATCCAAGAATACACTAGTGCTTATGCTTCACCAATCGTGCTAGTTAGGAAAACATCTTGGTTACTGTTGTAACCTCCATTCCCTGATGGAGGGAACGAGACATTGTGTCGATGTAGTGACACTAGGGGTCGCTCTTGGGAGCCCCAAACACCTCTGATCTTTGAGAAAAGGCCAATGGGAATTGGCGAGTGGAATTTTCATGCCACTCCCCCGGACATATGGGTATAAAAGGAGCCCAGCCCGCTGCTCTACAGATGTCTGCTAAAGAGGCGCCATTGGTAAGGGCCCAGGAGACCACCACACTCCTGGTGGGGGGGGTTGCACGTCCTGCCAAAGCGATGGCGTCAATGACCTAGTGGGTGATCCTCTGTTTCGAGACAGCCTTCCCTTTCTGCTGTCCTCCGAAGCAGACAAAGAGCTGCTCAGAGTGTCTAAAGCTCTGCATGCGATCCAAGTAGATGCGCAAAGCATGCACCAGGCACAGCAACAAGGCTGGGTCCGCCTCCTCCTGGGGCAGCACCTGCAGGTTCACCACCTGATCCCTAAATGGGGTCGTGGGAACCTTGGGAACATAGCCCAGTCGGGGTCTCAGGATCACGTGAGAGTACACCGGACCGAACTCCAGGCAGGTGTCGCTGACAGAGAACGCCTGCAGGTCCCCAACCCTCTTGATGGATGTGAGTGCAGTCAGGAGGGCAGTCTTCAATGAGAGCACCTTTAGCTCAACTGACTCTAGGGGCTCAAACGGGGCTCTCCGCAGGCCCCGCAGGACCACGGAGAGATCCCACGAGGGAATGAGGTGTGGCCTGGGAGGATTCAGCCTCCTCGCATCTCTAAGGAACCTGATGGTCAGGTCATTCTTCCCGAGGGACTTACCATCTACTGTGTGGTGGTGCACCGCTATAGCGGCCACATACACCTTCAAGGTAGAGCAATACTGCCAGCAACTTGAGGCAGTTGATATGCCAATGCAGTCATGGCCCTGTCCAGGAGCCCGTGGCTGCGTGCCAGTTAAACACGGTGCCCCAGCCTCGCTTGAAGGCATCTGTCATAACAATGACACACCTGGACCCTTGCACTAAGGGGACCCACAGAAATGCAAGGTCCGTCCAAGGTCTGAACAAGTGATGGTAGATCGGCGTGATGGCCATGCGATGTGTGCCACAGCGCCATGCCCATCTCGGGACTCGAGTCTTAAGCCAGTGCTGGAGCGGTCTCATATGCATCAACCCTAGCGGCGTGACCGCCGCCGAGGATGCCATATGCCCCAGGAGCCTCTGAAATTGTTTCAGTGGGACCGACATTCTCCACCTGAAGGACTGTCAAAAGAAACAAAGGGTTCTCCTTCTGGTCCTCCAAAGTGGGATGGAGTGGTCTGTTCACCACCTCCAGACTTGTAGCGGGTCTCCATGTCCCTGGGTTGCCTTCCCAGGGGCGCTTTGAAGCCTTTCTAGGGTTCTTGGTTGCGGACCATGAGACGGGGGCATCAGCTTCCTGCGGGGGGCTCTACGCCGGGGCCGGGCCGCCGGAGGAGCTGGTATCATCGCTGCAGGGGGATGCCCCTGGCAACGAGCAGACGGGGTGTGGGACCTTGATTTGTGCTGGGGCAGGAAATGTTGGATGGCCTCCGTCTGCATCTTGAACGCCGGGCAAAGTCCTCGACGGTGTCGCTAAATAGGTCAACCTGGGAGATGGGGGTGTCAAGGAAACGTACCTTGTCGGCCTCCCTCATCTCGACCAGATTAAGCCACAGGTGGTACTCCTGGACCACCAAGGTGGACATCGCCTGCCCGAGAGACCACGCCGTGACCTTCGTCACCCGGAGGGTGAGATCGGTCACCGAGCGCAGCTCCTGCATCAATCCCGGGTCAGGACTACCCTCGTGCAGTTCTCTCAGCGCCTTGGCCTGGTGCACTTGCAGGAGAGCCATGGTGTGCAGGGTGGAGGAGGCCTGCAGAGTGGCACTGTAAGCCTTGGTCGCCAGGGACGACATGAGTTTACAGGCCCTGGACGGGTGTCTCGGACGATTCCGGCAGGTTGCGGCATTTTGCGGGCACAGGTGCACCGCAACCGCCTTATCCACCTGAGGAATCGCTGTGTACTCTCTGGCCGTTTCACCATTGAGGGTAGTGAGAGTGAAGGAGCTCAGAGATCGGGTCCGGGCAGTAAAAGGCGCCTGCCACGATTTTGTGAGCTCCTCATGCACCTCCGGGAAGAATGGGACCGGGGCGGGGCGCAGCCGTGAGCGTCGCTCTGAGCCCAGGAACCAATCGTCAAGCCGCAAGAGTTCAGGGCAGGGTGGAGGGTTCCATTCCAGCCCAACGCTCGTGGCCGTCCGGGCAAGCATGGTCGCCAGCTCCACGTTGGCCTCAGACTGGGCAACCGCACCCGAAAGTGGGAGCCCAGGCAAGTCCTCTGCATCCGACTGGATCAGCCCGCTCTCCGATGCTGAGATTGAGAGCTCATCCTGTTCCCGAGCCCCGAATGAGACATCAAACTCACTGTGGGGCGAGTCTCCTGACTCATCCCAGAACTCGACCGGGGAAAACGAGCGTACTGGGGAATGGGAGGTCTGTGGGGGGATTACCCAGCGGAACCACTCCCATTGGGGTCCCCAAATCGCCCCTGTGTTAACCGACCGGGGCAGGGAGCAGCTGAAGTGGCTTTCCCTCTGAAGAAGGAAAGCCATGACTGCAATGTAGCCATGGTCATGTTTTCGCAATGAACCATCCACAAACGCTGTCTCAGCGTGGGCGCGACCCATGCAGGTGAGACAGTAGTCGTGGTTGTCAGAGGCAGAGAGGTAGCGACCGCAACCAGGAACTAAACACAGATGGAAAGACATCTTTAAAAAGACGCTCTCCGTCTGTGCCACTCTTTTAGAGAAAATATACTCTTTTGTTTTGCAAGAATATATACTCTTTTAGGCTGTCGAAATGCCCAGGGGCATTCTCTGCACTCAATCCTTGCACGAGGAGGAGAAACCGCTTTAATGCACCGTAAATCCAACAGCATGCAGAGGTGAATGTACCTGTAGTGGAATTCAGCTCTCTCTGAATGAACCACTCGGCTCCGAAGAACAAATCTGAGTTTGTGCGAGCCAGCTCCTTTTATACCCGGATGTCGGGGGAGTGGCATGCAAATTCCACTCGCCAATTCCCATTGGCCTTTTCTCAAAGATCAGAGGTGTTTGGGGCTCCCAAGAGCGACCCCTAGTGTCACTACATCAACACAATGTCGAGTGAGTGACAGATAAGGAACTGATGGTCTCAGGCTTTGTGTCAATTACAGGCAGCTGAACTCAAAGACCAAGTGAGACATGTTTCCTCTGCCTAGGATAGATGAAAGCTTTGAAGCACTACAAGGAGCAAAGTTCTTTTCTTCCATTTATTTAGCTAGTGGATATCATCAGGTTGCTGTCCACGAGTGAGACAGGCATGATACTGAATTTACGACTCCATTTGGGATCTTTGAGTATTCTCAGATGCCCTTTGGTGTTTGCAATGGACCTTTGATGTTTCAACATCTTATGCAGGCTTCCATGTGTGATCTAATTTTTTTAGATCATGTTAGTGTACCTTGATGACATACTAGTGTACTTGCCCACTTTCCCTGAGTACTTGCAGAGACTGGAAGTAGTCTTTAACGGACTAAAAGTAACAGGTCTCAAAGTTAAGCCTGAAAAGTGTTATTTCTTGCAGCAAGAAGTAACTTATTTAGGTCATCAGATGTCAGCTCAAGCTATTAGTACTGTTCCAGGTAATGTTGAAGTGGTCAAGCAATGGAAAATTCCCGGTACAGTTAAGGAATTAAGCTCATTCTTAGTGTTCTGTAGTTACTACAGAAAGTTCATTGAGGGTTTTTCTAGAATTGCCAGCCCTCTTCATGGTTTAGTGAACTTTTGTATCAAGCAGCTTGGCACCACAAAGAGAGTTTAGTGCTTTGTGTTCATCAGAGTGCCAATCAGCATTTGAGTTGTTCAATTCAAGCTTGTTTTACTTCTGCTCATTTGTTAGGGTATGCAGATTTCAATCAACCTTTCACATTGGAGACTGATGCGAGCAGTGAAGGCCTGGGTGCTCTCTTAAACCAGCATCAGGACATAAGTCATAGCTTATGCTAGTAGGAGACGTTGTAAAGCAGAAAGGAATGACAGAAATTACAGTAGCATTAAGCTTGAGCTACTGTTCCTAAAGTGGGCTATCTCTGAAAAATTCTGTGGTTATCTGCTGGGCTCCAAGTTTGTGGTCATCACAGACAACAACCCTCTGTGCCATCTAAAAATGGCCAAGCTTGGTGCAACTGAGCAAAGATGGATCGCTCAATTAGCCATATTTGATTTTGAGGTGAAATACTGCCCAGGACGGCATAATGCAGCTACTGGTACCCTCTCTAGGCAGCCATCAGCAGGGGAGCCTGCCACTCCTGAGGATGCAGAATATGATGACTGTATTGCCATCTGCAATATCATAAACAAAGGAACAGCCTTAGAACCAGACTTAGTGATGGCTGGTGAAAAGTGCTGTAGGGTTAGACAGATTCATGCTTTAGAGTGTGGAGTAGAGGAAGGCAGTAACCCTCAAGGAAGAATGCCTACTCTGCCGGGTTATACAACAGTTGAACTGAAGGATTTTCAAATTAAAGATCCTACTCTCAGTTCTTTCAGAACCTTTTGGGAACATAAACAAAAAACCCTCCACTCATGAGAGATCTTGTCTATCAAAGTCTGTACTGTCACTGATAAAGCAGTGGAAGTGTGTTAGAGAGCTGGATGGCTTGCTTTATCGCTTTGTGGATGGCCAATAACTGGGTGAATGTCAACAGCTGCTCTTACCCTCATGTCTAAAAGAATAGGTCCTTGAAATTATTCACAGTATGGGACATCGAGTGCACGCTAAATCTGTTGAGGCAATGATACTTCTGGGTTGGCATGTATAATGATGGGGAGTGGTGGATCAAAAAGTGTCAAACGTGCATCTTAACCAAGATGCCACAGCCAAGAATACATCCACCTGTGAAGCCATTTCTGGCTTCAATGGCCCTTGAAGTAGTCGGAGCAGATTTTACTGTGCTTGAACGTGCCTCAGATGGCCGTGAGAATGTGTTAATTGTGACTGATGTTTTCAAAAATTTCACATAGGCCTTTCCAACCAAGGATCAGCAGGCTGAGACCACTGCCAAGATCCTTCTGAAAGAGTGATTCATGAAATATGGTGTGCCTGGATGACTGCATTCTGATTAGGGCAGAAATTTTGAAAGCGATGTGATTGCTGAGCTGTGTGAAATGTATGGGATAAAGAAAACACGCACCACACTCTATTTTCCCATGAAAATAATACGCGTTGGCCAGAACACCTTCCTGATTTGGTTTATGCTTATAATGTACCACATGCAACCACTGGATTCTCAACACATTACTTGCAGTTTGGAGTCAACCCATATCTTCCAGTACATACACTGCTAAGTCAAGAGCAAACTGTGGACAAAAAACATGATTGGTTAGTGATTCACAAAGACAGACTGAAAGAAGCTCATGAAAATGCCAGGGAATATGCCGAATACAAGGCTGCTAAGAGACTTGCCCCTTTGAATAACAAGGTCTATTGCCCTGTGATTGGTGTGGGTCAGCAGGTATGCTTGTGTTACAGACCTTTGGGTAGGAACAAAATACAGGATTCAAGGGGTCCTGCTGTATACAGAGTCATAGATGTGCAGGGTACCACACATACTATTGAGCCCCTTGAGGGTGGTCCTATAAAGAGAGTCCATAGAGTTGGCTTGCGCCCTTGTGTTAACTCTGTTTCTGAGCCAGAGGTGACTGAAACCCATTCTCCTACAACACCACAATGTTGTTGATCATTCTCATCCTGATTTTGTTGTGTTAGGAGAGGTCACATATCCTAGTCTGCAAGAGATGTAAAACCTGAAAACCATATGTCAGTCGCTCAAACCTTATAGGTGAACCTGTACTGATTTCAGGGAACATTGAACAACAAGGTCTGGTACCAGAGAGGGTTGAGTCTAGCAATGACACAGCTCCTAGTGTGTCTGGTCCAGAGAGGGTTGAGCCTGACACTTGCACGGCTCCTAGGGTGTCTGAACCAGAGATGAAAAAGCCTGTAGCAGCACCAAGAAGAACTAAAAGAGCCAATTCTGGCAAACACTCAAACCAATTTAATGAGCTAAAATCAGCATGCAATGCTGATTCACTCAGTCCTGAAGTCTTCTCACAGGTGTTAACAAGCCTGGGTAGTGTGTTCTTTGGTGAAGCTTTTAAAGAAGTGAAAAATATGTATTAAGTCATGGGGTACAATGACTTATAGCAGGGGAGTCTTGCAACACCGGCTTTTTTGGCACTCTCTCGTGTTAGAGACGTGAGAACATACATTGTGCAAAAGAGCTCTAGGTTTTGTTCATCATTTGAGAATTCTTAAGAATGCATATGGATTGCATGTGTGGAGTTTTACCACGTTTTGTGCACATGCGAGAACTAGGTCTGTAAATTTAGAATTAATCATATCTCATTTAATGATTTATAGCCCAGGATGTTTTCCAATTAAGTGAACATGTGTAATGATTTTTTCTTTAAACTGTTATACAGTCCTTAAAGTCTGGTTAACAAATAAGCAAAATACTTTGAGAGATTTAAGCATGTTTTAAATGCATAAAATGCATTGAGTGATTTAAGCATGTGTTAAATGCATAAAATGCTGTGAATGATATAAGGTTGTATAAGGTGATGTATGCTGAAGCATATGGGTAGGCTAATGCCCTGTTTGTATTGTCATTTAACATTAGCCTCTACCATATTTCTATTTCATTTTTGTATTTCATTGCCGTATTTCATTTTATTTAATTTCTTTGTTCTTTTTTTTATTCTCTTTTTCAATATAGCCCTATCGATCGCTGTCCTTTTTATGGGACAGCAGTCAGAATAAAACCCCAAAATATATTTTTGTATCCTGTGTTGCTTCTTTACAACCCTCCAGCTACACTTTGAATATTCTGGGTTCTATTTTCGTGACCTGGCTAGGCGCAGTGTGCTTAGTCTTATCCAATTTTCTTGAGCACGTTAATTGTGAGCGCAATTTTCAGTGGGCATGGGTGGGAGTGTTTTAGCGATCTGTGGGTGCAAACTGTGGGTGTGTTGTATGTTAATAAATTGGCGCAAATGGGTGAGCAGGATGAGAGCCAATAGTCCCAGAGATGCCAACAGAGAACATACAACATATACACATATGGTCCTGAGCAGTGCAGGCGACAATACAGTCACAGAGCAGGGGATGCATTGCATGTAGCCCATTTAAACTGCCAAATTTTTAAGAATGGGCTATCTTCATTTATATCGACATTGCTTGACAGGAAATGGAACATATAATAGGATGCAGACAGTGCAATAACTGGAGAAGAACCTCAGAATGAAATTGCACTTGACCCTCTTCACCCAGCCCACTCATCCAGCACAAAAATTTCAGAACATCAAGGCCATGCCCACTGACTTTGCATGCAATGATGTATTGCATAGTGCTGTGCTTAAGGCATAGCATAGCAGTAAACTTGGTAACATTTGCATGATATTCGGTAAGGATACCTGGAATATATGTGAGGTAAGTAAGGGATAATCCACTGCTAGGTGTGCGTTTAACGATTTTACTGCACAGCAGGGTGGCGAAGAACCACCTGAAGCGAAGGTGAAAAACATGCCTCCGTGAAGTGCATTTAAATTGTTTAATGCACACCTAGCTGTGGATTATCCCGCTTACACCACTTTCCAGCATTGATTAGTAACAGCTGTCGTTGATTTTTACAGTGCAAAGTTTGACTGGAAGGATAAAAATAATGGTTAACTTTATCTACGGGTCATTAGATCTAGAGTTCTGCCCATTCTCAATCAGACACAGAGATAAATTAGTGCAATAATATCACATTTATTTGAATTAATTAAATACAAAATAATTAAATAAATAATAAAATGGACATGAGTATTTTGGAGACCAAACACTCTTTAAAAACTGTGATTTTAAATACTCAATCCAGAAATGATAATAGCCACATAACATAGAAGTGTTGGCATTACTCAGAACATGTTATATTTAGTTCATATTCTTTGTCATTTTCAGATTACTGAGGAAAAACCAGCATTGCTTATGTAACAGTTGTAAAAGTGGCACTTTTACATGATGAGGGTAAAACCATCCAAAATGCACTTTGGGTGAGTAAAACTGGGCTGATGAACACAATTGTCTTTTCTGTGTTTCCTGTAGTGCTTCACAGTTCATTTAAAGACGGCACTACATGACTTGATGATGTTGTTTTGTGATGTGATGGTTAATCCCAGCTCTGAGACTATATTCGCGTCCGGAGGTCATTTAAACAGAAGCAAAATACTCTCGTAATGTCTCATTACGGAGGACAGCTTTGTAGCGACATTAATATAGAGCATTGATAAAAACTGACTGGAAATACCTCTGCATTAAATGGTTTTAACACATGCATGCCAAACGAGTACTCGAATAGACCATGGGTCTGTTCCAAACCTTAGGGAGCTGCCTCACTGTCTCCATTCTACATAGGCAACTGTCTTCTATGGCAGCATCCTACCTGAAATTATGCCTCATAAGAGACAGAGTTGGAACGCTCTAAATAGGCAGAAGCTCCACTCAACATTCAAATACCACTTCTTATGCACAGCACACTGGAGAATCGACTCGCAACTTACTTCAATACAGGTGATGGGAGAGAAACAACGCAATCCTCTAGTGAGCATAAATACGTACAGCACACACACATTATGGGTAAAATTGTTGGTTTTGTATCATATTAATGTTATTTATTAATACTTTTCTGTATTGAATGGATTATTAGTATATTTATAATCATAATTTCTCTCACTTGGTCCACCGTCTTGAATTTATATTTCTACCAAGCTCATCATGGTGCATTCTGAGATCGCCTACCCGGGGAAGGATACATACAATGCTACCTTTGAATTTGGCCAAAATGAGATATCTTAGAACGCAGCATAATTAACCCTGTAAAGCCTGACATACGAAAGAATTGTCAGAAAATGCAAATTTTTTGACATTAAACTGTTTTTAGTACCATTAGACAAAATATAACAAATAATTTTTCACATTTTATTATTATTATTATTATTATTATTTATGTATCATATTTGATACATTAGGCTTTAAAGGTCATTATCTTCCTGAGGCCCAGCAATTAATTTTTGTGTAGGACATTTGTTAGTTAAGTTTTTCTTAGCCCATACATGCTACTGAGGTCAATCTTGGGGTATTATCAGAGGACTCCCTGCACTTTTCAGAGATACCAAATGTTTGAGAGTTTGGCCATGACAACTTCCTCTCCTTGGTCTATAAATATTGATTGAAATGTATCACAGTTCAATTCAGCACATAAACAATTTTTATCATATGTATTTTATGCACCAAACACTATATTGACATTTAAAAAAGGGAAATGATCAAACTTTTTTCGCTGGGTCTCAGGAACTTATGGTAATATAACATCATAATAGCTTGTAATGTAAAATAATAAGATCTTTATAATGACAGAGCAGGCTGCATATATGAAAATACACAGAAATATTAGTTTACACTTTAAATACATCTTATAAAAAGTATGTCAGAATTTTCAACCCTATATATATATATATAATGGTGATTGAGAGATCACCTCAAAAGCCTGTTGTATCATTTTTGATTTCAATTGGCTTTTTCAATAAAATAACATACAACATTTTAACCAAGCACAAGTTGCTTATATTTAGCTAATACTCATTTTAAAATATCAATAAAAATATAATCATTACTGTCACTTTTGCTTTATTAAAATAAGCTGTCATTTATCCCAACATAAGAGTCACTTTTTGCGCAAGTCCATCACCATTTTAAATAGATCGATATAAACATTGAAACCACTTTTTTCACAAATAACCATTAGATGGTGCCTTAAACATGTGAAACTTGCATACCATAAGTCATTTGGCTCATCAGCTTAAACAGAGAGTGAAACAGGAGCTGTCAAACATTGTGTATCATATTTGATACACACAGCATTATAGGGTTAAGATACCTACCTTTTCGAACAGCCTTCGCATCGGGAGTGCGCCTTTACGATGTCTTAAAATACTGCCTCTGGAGAACGCTCACTAGGTTTTGGAACAGACCCCATGGTATAAATAACCGTAAAGCACTTTTTAAAAGAGCATCCACCCACAGTTCACATTGCCCTAACAAACGGCAACACTTCAAACATTCTAAAGTTTGCTGTTCAGTTTAAAATTTTGAGAAACATAACTATCATTTCCAAACTGATCCAACGAACAAATTTACGTGTTTGCATGTTGTTGTTCACCTTTGAAGAAGATGACTGATGAGGAAGTGGTTGCGGATAAAGCCAAACATGCACAATTTAATATCTAAAAATTATTGATTAAATATGTTCTGCATATTCAATTTGACATAAGGCTATAACTTGAGAGTTCCATTGGAGGATAGCAATCCAGCTGCAAAAATATTTTATTAAATGTTTTATGAGATTACCCTTAAGGGGGTTGCACACCGGACGCATCTGGCGGATGACATGGCATGTTCTAAAATTCAAAACAACTGTTTTCCATTAAGGTTCGCACACCGCCGCCACCACTCGGCGTCTGTCAGCAGCACCCAGCTACGACTCCGGAGGCTGCTCAAATTTCTGCTGCGCCATGGAGTGCAACTCGCATATTTTCCATTAAATTTGACCAAAATCATTATCAAAAGACATTTTTTCACATATTTACTCTAGCATTGTTCATTCTTGAAGAAAGGAGAAACCTTGGTAACATGTCTGCCACCTGAACCGCATCGACGTTCCCTGTATTTAATACCTGTGCCGTGTCCTTGCTACAACGTGGCGTAGTGTTTCTCGTCCGGTATGCAACCGCCTTTAGAAAAAATTTAGAGGTCTGGCAAACTTGCTGCAAATTGGCCACTAATTTTTCACATGCAAATGAACTTGCTATTCATAGCAAATGTTTGCCAGAAGTTTGCAGCACCTCACCGGTAGTGGTGAACCTGCAGCAAACATTTAGCGACAATGAAGAATTTGCTGGAAAGCTCATTTTTCATGGGAAAATAATGAGTGGCCAGTTTGCGGCAAGTTTGCAGAAAGTCTAGATTTTTTGCAAGGGTATGTCCATAAAATGTGAGGAAAGTTTATTTTTAATTATTGTAGATCTGCATTAAGTTCAGTGTTTGCATTTTCAGTGTAATTTGACAGTTTGAGAAATGGAAGCGTTAGTTCTGTCAGTAAGACACATAGCAGTACTATGCTTTTCATTCAATTCAGATATCTCATCCAATCACTATCCAGCCTCTGCTTTATAAGCTCACAGTTGTTGCTCTTTGCTTGTTATGCCGCTGTTTGTTTTCACTCCCCTTCACCCATTCACCACCAGTTTAGGTCCCGTTCAGTTGTAGGGGTTAGGTCCTCTCCCCTGCCGTCATCCTCTTCCAGCAGGATCTGACAGTTCGAACAAGAATCTTAGCGCTGAACCACAGGAAGGGGCTTACCAAATGCCAACAAGTGCCAACAAACAGCAACCGGGTGACACATTGTACGTTGAAGGGTGAACATTGAATTGTTGGGTGTTGGTGTTTATTGCCATTTTCTGGGGCAGAGTGAATTGGACTAAACATGTAAGAAATTCATCGTAAGTTCTGTGGTAAACATTACTTTAAGATACTGAACATGGACAGTATTGTTCTACAGAGTAAATAACAATAGTCATACCCAAAATTTTGAAGTCGCAGTGTTTTTTAAAAAGTATGTTGCTAACAAGTTGCTAGATACTGTAAGAACTAGGTTTACTACAGTTTTCGGTTTCGTCAGGCACATTCACTTGGGCTTGTGGTATCTGTCGTCCTTATAGCAACCTTTTCGCAACATTTTCTTTAAACACGATAGCTTCAAAATTCACATTTAAGATATATAGTAACTGTGTCTAATTTAATTTGAAGAACAAAACGTCCAAGTGTCTTCAAGTAATGTTCATCACAGGCCTTATTTTACTCATTAAATTCAAAAACACCATTATAAAATCCCATATGCCAGGGGGAACCCATGGTGAATTAGCTTTCCAGGTTTGCCTACAAATTGACGTCACGACTGAACAGCTCTATTGACATCATGCCACAGAGCTTATTTCAACGCGCAAATTTACTTTAAATCACTTTTCCTTCTTTTATATTTATTTTTTTCTTGATGCTGATTGGTTTATCTAATATCTCATATCAAGACAGAGGTGGAGAGAACTCCTACTTTGCCTCATGCTTGTATGCAAGCCGCCTGAATTAAAGATTAATGAGAGGATGTCTGTCCACTTAAGCACAACCACTTAGATCACAAACAATATTCCAATCTCAAATTAAGAGCTGCTTTCCCATTGTCAATCAGCACAACACAATTTTGTTCCAAATGTACCATTAATCCACACTGCACACAGCTTCAAGTCAGACCGAAGAGGGATCACCCTGCGTCTCACCATGCTGATTTTATTCCTCTGCCATTGGCAAGATAAATACATGTCAGCGAAGGCCGGGCTGCCCCCTGTGCTGCTGTGATTATAGCGTTTAATAACTCGCCTTCAGTAATACATTGACATTGTCCGGCCAGGATCCCTGCCAGAAAGGCTTGATTTACCAAACCCCTTGAAGGAGGGAAAAAATCTCATTCAGCAGATGGATTGCTGAAAAGGCTCTCCAGCAGGCCTATAAATCATTCTTTAATCAGAGCCTTCAGTGTGAGCACAGAAACACTGTTGGCCCACTGGAGGACCCCTGACTCAATACTGTCTGTGTTACTGCTCTCCAGATCCTCATCTCTTTATCCCCCACCCCCTACACACACACTCCCCCTCCATCCATTCATCCAAAGACATTTTAAAACCACAAAACTTTAACTCATGTTTTCACTCAAAAAGCACAACAATTCTTCAATTTAGATTAGTTATGCAATGGTTAGTCTCAGCTTCAGAAAGCACACTCACATACGAAGCACACGGAAGCACTTTTGAAAATCACAAGCTCCAATAAGATTGTCAGACTGTAACTCAACTTCCAGGAGTCAGATGCACAGGAACTCATCAATGGATTTGCTAAAGTTTGTGAGAATCATGCCTTTTTCTTTGAATGATATTCAGTTTTCTGTTTGAATCACACAGAAACAAAAAAGCTAGATGTTCACAAGCAGAACTGCATTCTTTTTTTTATTTTTATTTTTTTTATGTAATAACATAAATAATAAGTAGAAAAAATCAGTAGTCTACTTATTACTTTTGGACAAAGCACAAAGTCTACATACATTTCCCCAAACATCTATGTTTTCTGGACGACCATTAATGGAGACTGCTGCATCATATTTTGAAGAGTATTTTTCAGTGCCATTTAAAGCCTCTATGGACACATTGTAGAAATAATTGCCATTGGCTAGTAAATTTTAGTTGTTACAAGACCTTTAACATGACATGCAAGCATAGTGCAACTGGGGAAAAATATATATACATATGCACAGATCAGAGATGGAAGTGGCTCATTGTAAACAATGTTGGATCATTTCTCTATAAATTAACATTTATGTTTTCTGCACACACCATGATAGTGTGTTAAAGTACAACATGACAACAAGCACTGTTGATATCCTCGTTTCATCCCAACCTACGATTATGTCAGCGATCGCCAGGTAAGAATGAAGGCACATTCAGCTGACATCTCAGCAGCACCAGAGAAGCAGTAGCCTTTGTTATGTACTATGTTTAATTTCAAATAGAAAAATAGTCCAAAGCTCTGAAATATCCCACGATCCACAACGTAAAGTTTTAAAGACCTCAAATATGTATACAAGTGATAAGTATCTTAAAATAGAAGTTATTTTTAACACTAATTCATTAACAGTAATTAAACAATTCATAAATCTGTACTAAACATAGCCTAAATTTATTAAAATACATTTAACTAAGAATATTTAGACTAAGAGGAAAATGCAAATAATTGCATTTCTTAAGTGTAATAATTTTAATTATATTCAAACAGTAGGCTACGTGCACATATTATTTGGAGTCCTCCACATACATTTTGCGTGATTAATGTTAACGATTAATTGATTAATTGATCATTAATTTCCACGATAATCGATTATGAAAATGTCTGAAAACTGACATCCCCAGTTTACATGAATACATTTATAACAAACCCTAAAAAAAAAAAGAAAAAAAAGAAAAACTTAAATTAGCCATCTTTGCTTATTCTGGCACATTTACATCGACATGATGTTTATTAATGTGTATTTTCCCTGATTAAATAAATAAATACAAACTACAAGTAAAAAATGGTACTGTCTCTTTAAGAATAGCAGCAGTTCAGGATGTCTCACTCAAGTGTTTCGGTTGAGTGGATTCTCATGCATGCTACAGTATGTATGATTATACAGTGTGTATGAGAATTAACGTTTCTTTTTCATTTTTGTTTTTTTTTTTTTGCTGTTAATCATAGAAAGACTATTCAAAGAGACATTATTCAATGAAAATGGATTGTGCGGATCTCATCTTTGGACACAAATTGCATGGAACAAGTCAACTCTCATAATGTTTATGGAAATCCAACAGATACGTTACACTAGTCTGCAGAGCCATATGCGGTAAAACAGAAAATGTTGTGAAAACAGTCTGTCAAAAAGTTTATCCAAAAACAGAGGTGCAATGTAAATGTTACTATGGCATAGGGTTGCCAACTGTCCCGTATTAACTGTGACATCCCATATTTTGGCTGAAACTATGACGTCCCAAAAAGGACACCTCTTGTCCCATATTTCAGGGGAACAGATGGATGACGGAACACTCAATGGGGCCAGTGGCTAATGACAGACATTTAGTCATTTAGCATGAAATTTGGTCTCATATGTGAGTGTTTTACTTTTGTATTTTTGTGGTAACGTATTTCAGATAAATTTGCCCCTAAACGGCACATGCAAACAAAACAAACTATGGTTGGTCACTTTAAATTTGGTTTGGACTGGCTCTTCCTGTCTAAAGTCAGCCTCTTACTAGCAGACTGAAAACAACTCGATTTTGGCCGAGGGTGTCACACATGCTAAGATCTTGCTCTTTTCAGTAGGAGGTATGACATACTTGCCGATTAAGCATAGAGGAGGGATGACAAATAGCGCTGCATGGTTAATCGAAATAAAATCCAAGAAAAATATCTAAGATCAGTTTTGACTATTTTTATGATTTACACATTTCAATTTCAAAACACATTTTAAATTAAACTGTGTGATCTTTAACAAAATCAAAACAGTAAGACTTAAAATATTATTATTATTATTTTATTTTTTTTACTTAATTTTGTTAAAGATTACTCAATTCAATTTAATGGAAATTTGTTGTGAAACTGAAACATTACACATCACAATTTCATAATTAATTGAGGAATCTTTAAAAAAAATACAATAAAAAATATAAACATTTTAACATTATTTTAATTTATGTAAAAATTGAACACATCATTTTGGTGGAATTTTGTTATGACATTTAAATGTGTACCTTAAGAATAGACTAACATATGTTTTTGAGTGTTTATCAGTTTACTGATGTTATTGTTTGATTGAATTATTTGCTATATATGTGATCGTTTCCATATCAAACAAGGAGTAAACAATCATAAATAATATTGTAACAGAGATCGTATTCTCAGGGCAAACAGAGAAGTCAGGAGGCAGTGGAAACAGTCAACACGAGTATTTTATTACTCTTCAGCTTCGTTCACAAAACTCAAACAAAAAGGGCACTCAGTGGCCAAATAATCGCACACAAACGAGTCAATTAGTCTTGTCGCACACACAGGAAGTGTTTCTCTCTGGCCCCTCTCTTTCTGCCAACTGATGCTCTTTGTCTGCCTTTTCACTATAACAAGAGACAGGTGTTAATGATAATGACAGCCCAGGTGACGAGTCTTACCACTCTCCCTCTCCCGCAGACAGACACACAACCACACCCCCATCCCCACAAATATTTTTTATTTCTTGTACGATAACCAGCAATATGTTTTTCGGTCATTGATCAGGTGTCCAGGAATCTTCCAGGGCCATGGTGGCAACCCTAGTGATTGTGTATGTAACAGACGCTTTCTGATTTCATTAGTCATTTTAGTTTAGGAGACAAATATAGCAAAAACGCTTGGTGACAGAACCACTTATAGATTTCAATCTGTGTTTGTGATGATATGCAGCTGAGTGCGAATGTAAAAGTTTATATCAGCATGATGTCTGGTCAGTTCTTCAGTAAAAGAAGAAGCTCACTGGTCACTTGAAAAGAACACCCCAGCGCCCCAGCAATAGAATGATTTGTTCTGTAATGTTGGATCCATTTTTCCTGTTGCTAGAACCATTACCTCAGCAATGAGTCCCGACAGGACCTGTCGCTGGCAGACGCTAATGCATGCTTCGTCTCTCATCTACTTACCTGTGATTACGTTAATGAAGCTCACACCTGAAAATGGCTGGAAAAATCGCCTACTGTGATGCCGGCTTCAGTGGGCAGTTCTTTGCCAGAAAAAGGAGATTATACAATGGGTATGCAATGTAAATAGCTTGTGAACTAACTGTTATCCAGCATTCAGTAAATGTTTTTGTCTGCTCTCTGAAATTAATGGATGACATCTGCATCCAGTCAGTAAAAATCCATGTAGGCCTTTAACTCAGTATTTAAAATGCTGAAGGTGACAGGAGGGATTAGTGTCAGTCCCTGGTGTTTCCATTAGCTAGGTTTCACCCTGTCTGTGGTCTGACTGACAAATTGTGATTGCCCACACTGTCAGGGGAAACAAATGTAGCGACCGTAGAAAGACATTAATCACAACAACTTTAGTTTTTTAGCTTTTATTAGTTTAAATGGACAGACTTTTTTTGGACTCAGTGGACATAATGGAGTTAATTAACAGAGGTTTGGGAGGAGCATGTTAATTTAAATCTGACAAATCACAGCCCACGAGCAGGAGTATATAAGCTGCTGCTTACCTGCTTCCTGTGACAACTCTCCTGATATGAGAATCTTTCCGGCATTCGGCCCCATCCATTTCCCCACGAACAGACCCAGGCAGACGGATCATAGGATGCAACTTCCCTGCAAAGCATTCGGCTCCACCAGAACAGCTCTTCCATCCAAACAATCTCGTTATTCAACAGAAGCTGCCATAGCAGCTCTTTGTTTTTAGCAGTATTGATGGCTACCACGTTAAGTGATATATA
Source organism: Myxocyprinus asiaticus (assembly GCF_019703515.2). Lineage (NCBI taxonomy): Eukaryota > Metazoa > Chordata > Actinopteri > Cypriniformes > Catostomidae > Myxocyprinus > Myxocyprinus asiaticus. Next base: position 17,504,559 of record NC_059356.1, on the reverse strand, counting down.
TATATATATATATATATATATATATATATATATATATATATATATATATATACATTTTTACCTTGTCTGTCTTTCTTTGCTCCATTCGACGAAGCAGTTTATAATGTGAAGTTGCTGCCACAAACTGGCTACTCCTGCACTTTAAAAATGTGAAACAACTCTTACAACTGCTCATATGTTCTCTTATCTAAACTTTACACCCAGAAAGCAGTGCCAGCTGCCTCCGCGTATGGGCGCCGTTCCGGCTTCATGCCATTAGAATTCAATTTTTTGAAAGCGAGAGAAACGAAGATTAACTATTCAATCCAACCACCATTTCACCCCCCAGCATTTTTAATCATGTTCTGCAGCACTGGTGATGCCCGTCAGCCTTATTACCTCGCTGCAGCTTGTTTAGGGGGCGTGCTCATCTTCCTCATCTTCTAACATGAATATCGCGATTATTTCTCCCTCCGAAGTGCCCTTCGGAGCATGATTTATTTCATTATGAACACAGGGGCATCATGCAACACAGAACTCCCTTCAATCGACCGATAATCTAATGACACATTCTTTTCAAACCAACGCAGATAATTTTAACGCAAGCTCGCTGTCACGCAGCACTCGCTCTGACTACTCCACAGCACATTGCAGTTCTACACAGCCTCTGTCCGGACAGACACGAGCCGAATTCGGCTCTGCAAGAGGCGGATCATGCACCTCGTCCCAACTCATTCATAAACATCCCGCAACGCGTCTCACTTGCTCTCAGCATTACTGACTTATATTGTACAGCAGGAGACAGTCATACTCCTAAGGAGCGAATGACCACAAGTGTATCCTTCAGCAGTGATTGCAAGTCCATTTCTCCTGCATATCTGCATGCAGTACAGAGCCAAAGCTTTTATTTCTCAGATCATTTTACGCTGTTTTTCACATTGTTTATTAAGACGTACTGTATTTCCAAGCACATATCTTCTGCATTTCTGTATGCAGTGCAGAGCTGCAATTCAATGCATTCCTAGATAATTCACACCTATTGCTATGCGATGCATTTCCTATGCAAGATCTATATTGTACTACAGGTGACAGTTATACTCCTAAGGAGCGAATGGCCTAAAGTGAATCCTTCAATGATGATTGCTAGTCCATGCATATCAGTATGCAGTACAGAGCCAAAGCTCTTATTTCTCAGATAATTTTATGCTATTTTTTTCACATTGTTTATGAAGATGTACTGTATTCCCTAGCACATTTTTTTTAAAGTTTCACCTAAATATGATTATTTAGTCTTTTCTACAGCAATGCCTGAAATTGCGCCTTCTGCTGGGTCTCACCAATATTACTTCCAGCATGTCTCTGCGAGAGCCCATTTAAATTCCTGTCACTGGATTGTATACAGGTTTACCTCTCACTTTCTCTATCTACAGTCGGTGTCTTTCCAAGACTTCACCATTACCTACTGAGGAGCCAAAGATGGCAACCATTTTAGTTAAGAAAGCACAAATACTGTGCTTCTGCCTTCAGCTCAAAACATCCCTAAGCAGCACAAATGTGCTGTCCATGTCCCACAACTGCGGCATCTTTTGGGTCATGCAACAAACTCCCACAACACCGCAAAGTAGCGCAAACATGCTGTACAGGTGCCGCAAATGTGGTGTCCTTCGGACCATGCGACAAATACACACCACACCGCAAAGTAGCGCAAACGTGCTGTACAGGTGCCGCAACTGCGGAACCTTTAGGCCGTACCACTAAATCTCCCACAACACCGCAATCATGTTTCCTGTTTCCTCTTATGTTTCCTCTTATTAAAACTCTAGGGGCACAGCTCATAAATATATACTCATCACAAACTGCAATTCAGCAAGGTTCTTTACTCTGCGCCACTCACCATTCGAATGCAGTGTGGGCGCTCCCGTTCGAATGCAGTGTGAGCCTCAGCGCATTGGTCGCAGGCTCTCCCGTTCGAATCACAGTGTGGGCCCACCCGTTCGACTGCAATGCAGGCTCTCCTGTTCGAATCACAGGGTGGGCTCTCCCATTCGAATGCATTGTGAGCTCTCCTGTTCGAGTGCAGTGGTGGTGCAGTAATCTTAAGAGCCATTTAGCTTTTCCGTTAACCTTGGCATTGGCATTTCCTTTGCTCATGGTCGAAATGAGCCCGACACACAATAAGGTGTGCCTAAATATAGTAAACCAGGTGTGCCTGCAGCCACAGTGCCCCACCAGATAATGTGCTGCAGCGCCTGCCCATGCTCGATACTGCTGCAGCATTGACCACATACTCTCGATTATGACACAGCATCACCCCTTTCGCATTTTGATACTGCCGCAGCAGTGCCCTGCCATGACAAATGTAAATGTAAGTTGTATTCTTAACTACATTTTTTGCTTTCCTCAAAGCTGCATATGAACGTAATTGACACATTTTCCATAACTAACCTTCTGCTTCCCTTACAGATGTATATAAGGGTAATACATTTACGTATTCTTAACTAATAATTTGCTCCCCTACAGGTCCAAATCTAATGAAGTCTTTTGTGCCCTACTCGATACCACAGCAACAGTGCCCCGCCCATACCAAATGTGTGTACACGGTTATTAATATTTTCTCCACAGGCGCTTTCAATGTCTAAGTTCCATACTTTCATAGAAGTGCATCTACAGCAATGGAAACACAGCAGCGCTCCCACAGAAGCTCCTTTACTATGCCCCCAAATACTCAATCCACTGCCACAGCAGTGGTTTTAACTCCGCTCCCGCAGGAGCACCCCCTCCCCTTTTATTATTATTCCATCTCCTCTACTCTACTGCCACAGCACTGCCTTAACTCTGCTCCCACAGGAGCCCACTTTTCTCTACTGCCGCCGCAGCGTTTTACCATACTTCTGCCGAAGCCTTTTTGTCTTTGCTTCTCAGCAGCAGCAGCTAGCATTACAGGAGATGGCGGTCACCACCTCCTCTTCTCAAAGCACCATATTTCCCTATCTATGGGTAGTCTATTGAGTGAGGCTACCTCTTCATACAACTCCGTTCCTCTCGTTCTCATTCTCCCCATTCGATTGCTTGCTGGGCTTACCCGTTCGAATGCCGCAAGCGCTTTCTCTATAGAACAGTCTCCCGTTCGAATCGCAGTGTGAGCCCTCCCTTCCGAATGCAGTATGAGCCAACTCTAGCTCTTATTTACCCAGTTCGATTGCTTGCTGGGCTTACCAGTTCGAATGCCGTGAGCTCTCTCTCTCTTTATAGAGCAGTCTCCCATTCAAATCGCAGTGTGAGCCCTCCCTTTCGAACACAGCACGACCAACTAGTGCTCACTTTCTCTGTTTGATTGCTTGCTGGACTTACCCATTCGAATGCCATATGCTCTCTCTCTCTCTATAGAGCAGTCTCCCGTTCGAATCGCAGTGTGAGCCCTCCCTTTCAAACGCAGCGTGACCAACTCTCGTTCTCATTCTCCCTGTTCGATTGCTTGCTGGGCTTACCCGTTCAAACGGCATGAGCTAAACCTCTCATTCTTAGAACAGTCTCCCATTTGAATCGTAGTGTGAGCCCTCCCTTTCGAATGCAGCATGAGCCAACTCTCATTTTCAGCTTCCCTGTCCACATACCGTGAGCCCACCTACTTCTACGTCGAGTGGTGGTCTCTCATTCGAATCACAGCATAGCCCTCTCGACCAGCAATCGTACAAGAACGCACTTTCAAACAAATGCTTAAAGCACTCTTTATACAGATTTTGGGGGGAAGAACAATTCAGAAGCATCCGCCAAGCCAATTTACCAAATAGAATTGTTGCTGGCTTGCTGTCCTAAATACTTCCTGCCTTAGTCATGGTACTGTTCTTTCATCTTAACGCCTTTTTGGGGTAATCAGGACTCGAGTCGTGTCTCAAGCTCCGAGCCCTCCAGTATACGGACAGCAAGCCAAATACATTTACTGCTTCAACACAAGATTACATTAAAATATGAACTACTGAATAAAGCATTACTGTGAGGTATCAGCAATTCTAGTCCCTTGCATACTCTGGGTTTGTTCTGTTTAGCTGGGTGGATGCTAATATTAGCAACCTGGGCTTTGGTCTAATGATCGACATCGTACTGTTGTGTAATGTCAGACATCTGACATTAAAAGGGTCATGACATACATTTTTGTTGTATTCTTTACTAAATTTTTTGCTTTCCTTACAGGCATATATAAGGGTAATACATTTACATATTCCTAACTAACCATTTGCTCACCTACAGGTGTTAATAAGTCTTTTGTGCCCTACACGATACCACAGCAACAGTGCCCCAACCATACAAAATGTGCGTACATGGTTGTTAATATTTTATCCACAGGCACTTTCAATGTCTAAGTTCCATACTTTCATAGAAATGCATCTACAGCAATGGAAACACAGCAGCGCTCCCACAGAAGCTCCTTCACTATGCCCCCAAATACTCAATCCACTGCCGCAGCAGTGGTTTAAACTCCGCTACCGAAGGAGCACCCCCCCCACCCCCCAGTTAAGAATAAAAAAATGGCACCCCATGTCAAAAAGGTTGCCGACCCCTGATGTAGATGGATCTCCCATGACAGGCCCTCTCTCCTCTTCACCTGTGTGACAGACTGCCTGAGTGCCAGTGGGCAGAGCCAAGGGTGCAATGATGAAAAATAGGCATTGATGTCTTTCTGAAGAGGCAGTCATATGCAGATGTATTTGGTCCTTGTGACGTCACAAGTTCCACAAATTCCAAACGAGCTGTTTCTGGAGCCTGCAGTTTTATATTAAGGAGGAAGTTTTCAGTTCTGGCATGTTTTTATAGTACAATGACCTCTTATATGTCAAAATATCAAGGAAAAATTGATTCCCCATGTCATGACCCCTTTAAAAGCTTACTGGGATGAATTCACAAAACAGTTGTGGTACTTTGTGTGGTATTTCAGTTCAAAAACCTACAGATTATTCACTAACCTCCTCCAATCCAGTTTAACCAGGCACTAAATGCGCTGGAACACCGATGTGACATATTTAAATTAAGCATGTCTCCTTTCTATTTCATTTGTTCATAATGCAACTTGTTCACAAAAGTGCTATTTGCCTGGAGTAGTTCACCTTGTGTTCCCTATCTGTCACTCACTCGATGTTGTGTCGATGTAATGACACTAGGGGTCACTCTTGGGAGCCTGAGACACCTCCGGTCTTTGATAAAAGGCCAATGAAAATTGGCGAGTGGTATTTGCATGCCACTCCCCCGGACATATGGGTATAAAAGCATTTCTCTTCGGAGCCGAACGGTCATGCTCATTGAGCTGAATACTACTGTTCATTCACCTCTGCTGGATCTGATGGTGCATTTCAGCGGCTTCTCCCTCCTCTGCACTGGTGTACTGCAGAGAACGCCCCTGGGTGCTTCGGCATAAAAACAGAGAGTATATTTTTTGAAAGAGCTTTTTCTTCTCTAAAAGAGTATATATTTCTCTAAAAGAGCGGCACACACGGAACGTCTTTTTAAAGACGCGTCTTTTTAAAGATGCCTTTCCGATTGTGTGTTATTCCTGGTTGCGGTCGTTATTTCTCAACTTCGGATGGTCATGATCGCTGTCTTTCGTGTCTGAGCGTGGCCCACATGGAGGCAGCGTTTGTGGATGGTTCATGTTCTCACTGCGAGAACATGACCATGGCAATGTTGCGGTCGCGGCTTGCTTTCGTAAGGGTATGAGGCCAGCACGGCTAGAACTGGGGACGATTTGGGGACCCCAATGGGATCGTCTCCAAAGGGAATCCCCCCGCGGACCTCCCATTCCCAAGCACGCTCATCTGCCCCATTCGGGCTTCCGGATGAGTTTGCTGGCCCGTCTCACGGCGAGTCTGGCTTCTTGTTCGGAGTCCGTGAAGATGATGAGCTCTCGATCGCAACATCGGAAAGAGGGCTTGTCCAGTCGGACGCAGCCCACCACAGGAAGCAGATGCCACCTGTCTCACAGCCGGCACCTAAGAACCCACGGAGGTCCTCAAAGCGCCCCTGAGACGGGCGTCCCAGGGATGAGGGAACCCACTCACTTGGAGCTGGTAAAAAGACCACTCCATCCCCCGGTGGAGGGCCAGGCGGAAAATCTTTTGTTGCCTTTTTGTTTGATTTTGCCGCATGCCCAAGTGGCTGCGGTACCCAACAGTTCAGCAAAAGAACTGCTTCCTTCCTCCCTGGGTCACATACCCGGTGTGCACGGTCGTCACCACGACTACCATCCACGGGTTTTTTTCTTGACGGATTGGCGCTCCAGCGGTGGCCTTTCCACCCCTGAGTGCCCAGATGTGGCACACAGCCACGCCCGATGTGACAGTCTCCACGGGTTACGAGGACAGGCCTCTTCTTCCCCCGTCCCAGGCTGTTCTGGGGGTAGTCACAAGGAGCCAGATAAGTGCTTCGATGTCCCTAGACTCAGCACGGCCATGACGTGGTGTGGCACCTCGAGCTCCGCCCTGCCACGTGGCCCCACCTGCCGGTACGTCTGACGATGTTGTCCCCTTGGTCCCCCTTGCGTGGAACTTGGACGCGAGGCTCGTGCTTTCCAATCCGTCACGATGGCTGATCCGGACCGTCCGACTCGGCTACGCAATTCAGTTTGCCAGGCGCCCGCCCAGGTTCAGCGGTATTCACTTCACCTTGGTCAAGAGCGAAAACGCTGCCACCTTGCGTGCGGAGATCGTTACCCTCCTACAGAAGGGCGCGATAGAACCTGTCCCTCCAGCCGTGTTGAAGAAAGGGTTTTACAGCCCCTACTTCATCTTACCGAAAAAGGGTGGTGGGTTGCGGCCAATCTTGGACCTGCGAGTACTGAACCGGGCTTTACACAGACTCCCATTCAAGATACTGACGCAAAAACGCATGCTGGCGAGCGTCCGGTATCAAGATTGGTTTGCGGCGGTAGACCTGAAGGATGCGTACTTCCATGTTTTGATCCTTCCTCAACACAGACCCTTCCTGCGGTTTGCATTCGAGGGTCAGGCGTATCAGTACAAAGTCCTCCCTTTCAGCCTGTCCCTGTCTCCTCGCGTCTTTACGGAGATCGCAGATGCTGCCCTTGCCCCGTTAAGGGAGGTGGGCATTCGCATTCTCAACTATCTCGACGACTGGCTAATCCTAGCTCACTCTTGAGACATGTTGTGTGCACACAGGGACCTTTGTTCCCTGGTTGACTTCCTCCAAGCCCTGTGGCAGTCGAGTTTTTGAAGAGACTCGCTGCCGGCCCAGTACACGTGCTAAGTGTCCTGTCTCTATCTTTTGGGTAGTTGACTTGTCCCCAAAGGGCCGTTCGACACTCATAACTATGTTGGGGGAGGTTAGGTGTCGACCTGGTGTGCTGTCCCTCCTGCCACAACGCTGAACTACCCGCTGAAATGGCCGGACCTTATATCAGCTCCTCAGCATAAAACCTGAATGAGTGGATGCATACCAGCTCCTTTTATACCCATATGTCCGGGGGAGTGGCATGCAAATACCACTCGCCAATTTTCATTGGCCTTCTGTCAAAGACCAGAGGTGTCTCGGGCTCCTAAGAGTGACCCCTAGTGTCACTACGTCGACACAAAGTCTCGTTCCCTCCATCAGAGAACGGAGGTTACACAAGTAACCATGACATTTTTGAGTGTTAAAAGTGGTATTTTATAATTTAATTTTAAAGATTTGATTCAGATGCCTGGTTCACAGTGGTGGAGGCATGCTGTGAAGTTGCATGCCTGATCCAAAAGAAAAGTGTTGTGCAGGTATCAAAGTTTTTTTTTTTTTTCTTTGGTTGACAGTAGCATGATAAATGTGAAAGTGTGTCATCACCTGTAAATGCCCTTCCTGCATAAGTTTTATTTATTTTATTTTTTTTTTGGAATATGACAGATTTTAGTATTTATCTTTGAGATAAAATGATGATAATGGTTCTTAATTTCATCACTTTTCATGTTATTCTGCTAATCTTGACATAAATTCTGCTGGTTGTGGCAGTTGTGCCCATTTAGATCCATTCAATTAGTTGAGCTGTCAAAATTGTCAACTGCTCGACAGACCTCATTTGTGCAGGGGCAGCTACACATAACAGGCGTGTGGATCAAAACCTATTCAACAATATAATAAAATATTGCTTTAATTTTCCTACAATCAAGAATGGTTCATTAACTGTATGATGTTCAAATCAATTCATTTAAAAAAATGCAGTTTTAACTTGAAATTTGGATGAAGTAGCCAATAGGCCTAATTTCAGGCATATCAATACAATGTGCTTTTTAAATAAGGATTTTACAGGAAATATGCCATAATAACTGAACATAACAGCTCAGCTTCTTGAGTTTATTTGAAGGTAGGTTGTGATAGCTGTAAGTACATAAAAATAAAAAGTCAACATGAAACAGTATTTGCAAGCCACTTTACATTGGTAATGTGACATATTTTCAAGTGAAACAAGTAAAAAAAAGTCTATAGCGTTACTTGATTTTCTCCATCTGAAATTGATTGGATTGTGAAAAGTGGGCATAAAAATCCAGAATGGAGCCAGGTGGTTGGAGGGAAAGGGATAAAAAATAAAAAAATAAAAAAATAAGAGGGCTAGGCAGGGCTGTTTCTGAGCATATGGGGCCCTAAGCAAAATTCTACTTGGAGGCTCCCAACAATACAGTCGTCAACAAATTTCAATATATTAACTTAAAATTGAAACACAATATTAACTACACAAAACACAAATAAATAAATTATAACAATAAATTAAAACATCAACAATAAATAACTATACAAATTAACAATAAATGTCTATAAATAATAGTAAATAACTATATAAAATGGGAAACAACTGCAAAACATTAGCAAACGAATTGTTGCAACTTAATGCATGACAACGAACAAACACCATCTAGCTTACATTATTTCTTACCAGTGGTCTGGCTGCATTTCTCCTCCTATTCCTTTTTTTATTCTTAAGGTGTATGGAATTGTATTGTATGGTACTGTATATGACATTAAATATTATGATATACTGTAGTATGGTATGGTGTGGAATGAAATATGATGTGATCTAGAAAAGTATGATGTGTTATATGGTATGCTATTGTATTGTATACAAGACGATATAGTATGGTATGGAATGGCATGTAAGGATTGTTGTGATCCACTGGCATGACACTTTAGTAAACTACAACAATGTGCAGTCCACTGTCTGAAGCAGAACACTTGTGTGGATTCTTTGTTATGTATCAGCCATTAGAAGCAGATGACTCACAGGCCCATCCTCAGAGGAAATTATGTTATGATTAGTATGTGATACTACAGTGCAGTGATACCCAGAGGGGCATTACATCCTTCAGATGTGAGCCCTAAAGGTCTTATTTGACTGTTTCTGAAGAGTGTCTCCTTCCTCGTGATCAGGTTGAGCACATGCTGCTCAGACTGTGGTGCAATGGTACACGTGCAGATGGGGTGAGCTTGCTGATAGATAGAACATATCTAGCAATTTCACTTAAATAGGAAGCTTTAGGAGCAAGGGATCAAGAGATTATGATCCAGACAGTGCTAAAATAATCACATATGTTGGAGAGTGCCTGTCCTTAATTATTGTGTGAACTAGTCTTGTATAACTATTTGGCTATTTAGCATTGGGATGGGATCTGGTCCACTTTGCAGATTATTCCAGCCAAGAACCAATCTCTTAGACAGGAAAAGATTGTTCCCTATCTGTCACTCACTCTGCCGGACACTCGCTAGAGTGCATCTTTGCGTCAGCCGAATGGTCATGCTCACTGAGCCGAATTCCCACGACTATTCATTCACCTCAGCTGGATCTGACGACGCATTTCAGCGGCTTCTCCCTCCTCTGCACTGGTGCACTGCAGAGAATGCATATATTTCTCTAAAAGAGTATATTTCTGAAGGACGCGTACTTCCATATATCGATTCTACCTCGACACACACCCTTCCTGCGGTTTACATTCGAGGGTCAGGCATATCAGTACAAGGTCCTCCCTTTCGGTCTGTCCTGTCGTGGTCATGACAGACACCTCCAAAATGGCTGGGGCGCTGTTTGAACCAGGCACGCAGCCGCTGGCTTATGGACGGACCCTCGGCTGCGTTGGCACATCAACTGCCTCGAGTTGCTGGCAATTCTACTCGCCCTGCGGAGGTTCCGGCCATTGATCCAGGGCAAGCACATGTTATTTCAGACAGACAACCTGGCAATGGTAGCATATGTCAACCGCCAAGGTGGTCTGCACTCTCATTGTATGTCACAACTCGCCCACCGTCTCCTCCTCTGGAGTCAGCAGCACCTCAAGTTGCTGTGAGTCACTCACATCCCGGGCAACCTCAACACTGCAGCGGATGTGCTGTCACGGCAGGTTACCCTCTGGGGAGAGTGGAGACTCCACCCTCAGGTGGTCCAGCTGATCTGGAGTCGATTCGGACAGGCACAGGTAGACCTGTTAGCCTCCCAAGAATCCTCCCACTGCCCGCTCTGGTACGCCCTGACCGAGGCACCTCTCGGTATAGACACGCTGGCACACAGCTGGCCCCCTAGCCTGCGCAAATATGCGTTTCATCCAGTGAGCCTACTTGCACAGACTCTGTGCAAGGTCAGGGAGGACAAGGAGCAGGTTGTCTCACGCTCCTCGTGACAGTCCCCCCCCCCGGCGAATTCCCCTGAGGAAGGACCTTCTTTCTCAGGGATGGGGCACCATCTGGCACCCACGACCAGACCTCTCAAATCTCTATGTCTGGCCCCTGGATGGGACGTGGAAGACCTAAGCGGTCTGGTAGACATGATCACTCAGGCTAGGGCCCCCTCTACGAGGCACTCACGAGTGGCGTCTGTTCGCTAAGTGGTGTTGCACAGAGATGCACAGTCGGATCGGTGCTTTCCTTCCTGCAACAGAGGTTGGAAGGGTAGCTGTCCCCTTCCACCTTGAAGGTGTACGTTGCCGCTATAGCAGCACACCACGACACAGTGGACAGTAAGTCCTTAGGGAAGCACGACCTGATCATCAGGCTCCTGAGAGGCGCCAGGAGGTTGAAACCCTCCAGACCGTGCCTTGTTCCCTCATGGGACCTCTCCGTAGTTCTTCAGGGTCTACAGAGAGCCCCCTTTGAGCCTTTGCAGTCAGCTGAGCTTAAGGCACTCTCCTTAAAGACTACCCTCCTGACTGCGCTCACCTCCATCAAGAGGGTAGGAGACCTGCAAGCTTTCTCTGTCAGCAAAACGTGCCTGGAGTTCGGTCCAGGCTACTCTCACGTGATCTTGAGACCCCTACCGGGCTATGTGCCCAAGGTTCCCACGACCCCTTTTAGGGACCAGGTGGTGAACTTGCGAGCGCTGCCCCAGGAGGAGGCAGACCCAGCCCTGTCGTTGCTGTGTCCGGTGCGCGCTTTACGCATCTATTTGGATCGCACGCAGAGCTTTAGAATCTCTGAGCAGCTCTTTGTCTGCTTTGAAGCACAGCGGAAAGGAAGCACTGTCTCCAAGCAGAGGATCGCCCACTGGCTCATTGACACCATAGCTATGCCATATCACTCCCAGGACGTGCTGCCCCCGGTAGCGCTACAAGCCCATTCTACCAGGGGTGTAGCGGCCTCCTGGGTCCTGACCAGAGGTGCCTCTCTAACAGACATTTGCAGAGCAGCGGGCTGGGCAACACCCAACACCTTTGCGAGGTTCTACAACCTCCGGGTGTAACCAGTTTCGTCCCGGTTAGTGGCACACAATACAAGTGGATAAGCCCGGAATAGCCAGCCAGGTGTATCGCTTGCACATAGCGCCTTTCACCTCCTCTGAGCTGAAGACATGCACCATTAACTCCCAGTAGTGTTCACAAATGTTCCCTGATTGACTTCCTCCAAGCCCTGTGGCAGTTGAGTTTTTGGAGAGACTCATTGCCAGCCCAGTACATGTGCTAACTAAAAGCCCTGTTCTGGGGTAGGTGCTCCGCATGTGGCGGTTCCCTGTAGACAACCACATGCTATGTATATCTTCTGCTAATTCGTTTCCCTGTTGGCAAACTGCATCTTCCGTGGGCAGAGGCCCCTCTGCCACAGTCACCATGTTTGTAGTAACTCCTCCCCCGTTGGGTAGGACCTACCATGAGACTTCTCCACATGATCGGCAAGACCATGTGACGTATTTTCCACTTAAATATCCCCCTCTCTCTGGGCGAGGTGTGGTCTCCGCGGTGTCCTCCCCTTGGGAGGGACACCCCCCGACTAGACCTGGTCGGCCCAGTCGGATAATCCCCCTTTATTTTATGGAGTGGAAAAAAGAAGGGGAAAAGAGGCCACGAGTGGGCTAGCCTGTCTCTATCTTTTGGGTAGTCGACTTGTCTCCAAAGGTCCGTTCGACACTCATAACTATTTTGGGGGAGGTTACGTGTCGGCCTGGTGCGCTGGCTACGAGGCACACAGTTGTCTGCCACTCACACACCGCCAGTTCACGTAACACAGTTCAGCCAGTTGCGGCATTTTGTATAGGGACCCCTAGTGTCACTACATCGACACAACGTCAAGTGAGTGACAGATTTGGAACGTCATGGTTACTTGTGTAACCTCCGTTCCCTTATGGAGGGAACGAGACGTTGTGTCCCTCTTGCCACAACGCTGAACTACCTGCTGAAATGGCCGGACCTTGTCTCGGCTCCTCTGCATAAAACCTGAATGAGTGGTTGCATACCAGCTCCTTTTATACCCATATGATTGGGGAGTGGCATGCAAATACCACTCGCCAATTTTCATTGGCCTTTTATCAAAGACCAGAGGTGTCTCAGGCTCCCAAGAGTGACCCCTAGTGTCATTACATCGACACAACGTCTCGTTCCCTCCATCGGGGAATGGAGGTTACGCAAGTAACCATGACGTTTGACCAACATGTAAAGCGAACAACAACAGTTCAACTTGCTTGTACATGCAGTATAGAGAAAGGTAATTCTGATAGAGTTGATACCACCATAATAAAATAAAAAAAAAACTAAAAAAAAAACTACATTAAAATATTTTTACAGCAGTGACGATCCGTGGCCAGCTCTGTGTAAAACACTGAAAAAGACTACGTGCTGGTTTGGGAAACAGGCGTTACTCCGTCGTAAAATAACGAGCGACATTCTTTAAGATGATTGTAAAAGCTTAAGTTGCAATGTTATCAGGAAACCAAGCCATATACCTTAAGGTTGTCCAAGTGGCTATATAGTTTAATTGCGACAAAAAGGCGAATTCACTAATCAGTTGCGCTACTTTTACGGATGGTATTTTAGTGCAAAAATCTGAGTCTTATTTACTAACCACCACAATGTAGTTTAAGCAGACACATTCAGCACTGAAGCAGCGCTGCATCTTAAGTATTTAAATTAAAGCTGAAATATGTAATTTCTGCAGCAGGAGTGCCACCAAATGGTATTGCAAAAATTAACGGTCGATTCAGTGTAATTGATTCAATGTATTTGTATAGATGGGTCACATTATAGAGACACAGTGCTGACAGTTTTCAAGGAAATTAACATGGCTTACTTATAGTTGTCTCTGCATATTAAAGGGATAGTTCACACAAAAATGAAAATTCTCTCATTATTTACTCACCCTCATGATATCCCAGGTGTGTATGACTTTCTTCACCAGATCACAGTACACTGTACAGTAGCTTGGTTGATTTTGGTTTAGATCTGTTATTATCCATTTCTTTACTCACAATGGTGTGTTTGCGTACTTATCCTGGATGTCTCAACCGAGTGGAGAACATGAGATTACCTCGGTATCCATGGCAATGCAAACACATCACACGAGGGACTCCACCCTCTCCTGAAGCGTTGGATTATAGTTAAAAAGTATTGCTTTAGAAGACATTAATTTAACCGCTGGAGTCGTATCGATGACGTTTATGCTGACTGTCTGTGATTTTTGGACCTTCAAAAGAGAAATTGCCATTCACTTGCATTCTAAGCACCTACTAAGTGAAGACATTTTTCTATTTTCCTGTAAGTCATAAACACCAGATATATCATGAGGGTGAGTTAATAATGAGAGAATTTTAATTTTTGGGTGAACTTTCCCTTTAAGCTGGTATAGGAGAAAGTACTTTAACACAGAAGAAGTTACATGTTTCAGCTTTAAGTCATCGTCATTCCTTTCCATGCAAACACGCCTCCATAAATTAAATTATGGAGTAAATTAAAATAAAAGTAAATTAGGCTTATTACACTCAAAAAATATCTTTTTATAAATAATGCTTTTCAATTTCATATCAAAATTCTGTTAAATTGAATTGTGTGACAAAATTAAATAAAACTTTTATTATTTTATTAAATATTACTTAATTCTATTTGATGGATTGTTGTTCTGAATGCTTAAATCTTTAATTGTTTTTTTGGGGGGTGCAATTTGCGCTATTACCACCAGATGAAAGCATGAGGTAAAACTTTTTTTTTTTTTTCAAAAGAGATACCTGTGTACATATCTCATGTGAGCTCTCATACTGCAGACACCACCTGTCTAGGACTGAGTCTGAGCCAAACTGCTGAATTGTATAAATATAGAATTGGTCCTCTGTGACAAGACAAACTGTGCAGAAAACTGAGAACACCTCCATCAGTATTTGCCACAGTCATCATGTGTGATCAAATATTAATGCGTCTATCCCCCCCAGCCTCCTCCTTTCTGATAAATGCCGGTCCATGTATTGCAATACTCTAATCATCTTCATTATCTTTATTAAGCAGAGGAATATCACAGTCTACGTGTTACTTGGTGACACGGAGTATATGAGTGGCAGTGACACACGCACAATGAGGATTAAAGAGAAAAGAAACGAGAAGCAGCTTGCTATTTTTTTGCTCACTGGTCCTTTTCTTGCTGCTGTATGCCTTTCGGTTTAAATCCAGGCCCAAATCCTACTAAGAACATTGATTGAGGGCTGATATTGAAGGGGATAACAGTAGCACATCTCCTCTGTTGAAAGTAAATGAGTGCTGAATATGAAGATGGGACTAAGTGAGATTCTCCCATCAATAATGAATCCAGCCAAACCTCTGAGATCTTCTGTGCACATGAAATATGCATGTTCTTTAGTGCTTTGCTGATCTCTTTAAGACTTTGTGCCAGGGTGTTTGTGACAGTAAAAGGCCAAATAGTGCTGTTCTGTTTGCTTGGAAAGAAAGAAATATTACTGAGCCCACAGACTGCAATGCCTGCCATTAATGTCGCTCAGTCTCTGCAGCTCTGCGTGCTACTGGCAATAAATGCTACGTCATTTTGGTACAGAGATTTCAGGCCATCCATTTGGGGGGGGGGGGGGATTGCCTTCTTTATAATAGGTGTCCGTGTTCATTTTTGGGTATTGTCAGTCATTGTCACAAAATCTGTGATTGCAGACTTTGGGTCTGAACCAAATAAAAAATCAAGTCTAATTAAAAAACAGCAGCAAATTTTTGGTAGGGACAAGAGAGGGACAAATGAGAAGGGCTAGGCAATGCATCAAATATTCACAATATATTTGCGTTGATTTTGCTGATGATATAAACAATATGATGTTAAGCATCATCACAACCATTAAAGGAATAGTTCACCCAAAAAAGAATATTCTCTCATCATTTACTCACCCTCATGCCATCCAAGATGTGTATGATTTTCTTCTGCAAAACACAAATTTTGATTTTTAGAAGAATATTTCAGCTCTGTAGGTCCATAAAATGCAAGTGAATGGGTGCCAAAGTTTTGACGCTCCAAAAAGAACAAAGGCATCAGAAAAGTAATCCATAAGACTCCAGTGGTTAAATCCATATCTTCAGAAGTTATATTGTTATGATTTGTCCCAGTCTAGGTTGGGAAAACCGTAACAAGAACATTTTGCTTCCCATCTTCCGCTTCAGCACTCAAAAATAGTCAAGTTTTTGGAAATCAAAATAAGGCATTTGATGAATGAGAAAGGAAGCAAAAAGGCTTCAGGAGGGGGCAAAGTCCAAAATAACAAACAAAAGTTCACTAATTCCTAAAGGTGGAGTCAACTATGTGTGTATGTATGTATGTGTGTGTCTGTACATATGTGTATAATTAGTTTTATTTTTTTTATTATTATCTATGTCTTGTTGCTGTTTTTGTATTGTACACTGGAAGCTCCTGTCACCAAGACAAATTCCTTGTATGTGTAAGCATACTTGGCAATAAAGCTGATTCTGATTCTGAACTAACTTTCCTAGAAAAGAAAATGGAAATAAACAACATAAACATACTCTAACTCCATTTCTACACAAAAATAAGGGAAAATCAATATCGAAACAAAACGGCACCCACCTCCCTACAAATGCTCCCAACATAATCAGTCCAAGGCACACTTGACATAGGACAATACCTTTTAACACCTTTTAACATCAGTTCACTCAATAGGCACAAATGCAGTCTCAAGCGATATACAACAAATTCACAAGAGAGTATAACAACACGTCTGAGCCAGGAGAGGGGAGAAGCAGAGTAAAGCTATCAGCTCACAGCCAGACCAATCAGGAGAACTCCTCATTAGTGCTCTCACCTGGTAGTGATTAGAGTGAGGGAGAGAGAGAAAGAGAGAGAGAGAGAGGAGAAAAGCCAGGGGAAAAAACAGACATGCACAACTAAACATTCCCACCCCAAAATACACAACCAAAACAGATAAAATGTTACCCCACATTGAATACATCTTACGATGTAACACCTCCCCAACAAGCTGAGTAATCCTTCTAAAAATCTTCATTTGAGTTCAACAGATGAAAGAAAGTCATACACATCTGGGATGGCATAAGGGTGAGTTAATGAGAGAATATTCATTTTTGGGTGAACTATTCCTTTCAATTAGTTCCACGATCCTTCCTTGTCTCATGACTGATCAGTACGAGAACTTTAAGACAAAGATCTTTTGAATAGTGTCTTGAAAAATAACACATCATACATTTATGTGTAAGTTACTAACTTTTGCATTTAAAAACTGTGATAACTTGCCTCAAAAATGTGGCCATTACCTGACATATTTATGAAAAATACCAATGTCCTGAGAACACAAATCAACCTTTCGGTTAAAATGTATTATATAGTTGACTCTTGCCATAATCTACAGTATGCTAGTGTGGTTTTATTGTGTTCACTAGGTAAATTAGGCATTTGGAACAAACATGCAAAACCATTGCTGGAGAAAACACGCTGTAAATGGACAATTGGCTTAAAACCCTATAGATACTGAGATATAGCCCTACAACTACCTATAGCCCCAGTCTCCTCTACAACATTTCCCCTATATCATGAGATGGATTTAACACCCATTAAGAAACACATTAAATATGACTGGCACTGAACCGGTGTTCTAACAGCCATTGTACTTGAACACAACACAGCAGTCCAATTACCTTGACTTGAGTCAAGTTTGTGAGTCTCCCTCATTAGTGCACAGAAAGTCCACTGGGGTTTTTGCACCATGTTAATTACCTCCTGAATGCAATATGGATTCCCCTCTCAAGCCCTTGTTTCAGAACACTGTTTTGACCAGGGCCTAGAGCATATAACCTGCTATAATTGTGATCAATGGGCCATGTCAACCTATTTCACAGACAAGTGCTTCTGTTGGTGGCTTGGGTCAATGGCACAAATAGCAGTGATTTGCATAGCCAATACCGAAAGTTGCAGAATCACCACGAACAACTTATCTAATACCAGAGATTAAATCTCGCCAAGCAAGAGCATTTTAAAAGCTTTTAGGAAAGACACTTAGCACCACGGCCCTCTGATAGCGCTGGGACCTGGGCACCAGTCTTTAAAAGAGAGATACTGTCAGTTTACTGAGAACAGAGTTAGCCTATAAAATCGTGTGTGGCCAGTATAGCATCTGTTATTAGGTAGTATTTCTGACTGCTCTTCACAATCTCACCACTAATGGTGACCTGCCTTTTTTGTTTTTGTCTTAGAAGTCTAGCCTGCAATGTTTTCTCATTATCATACATATGATTATTGGTATTTTTGTTTATTTGTAACATATTTATAACCTGTATTCTGTATGCTGTACATTCGCTCCTTTAGACACGTTTTGATTATTAAATGAGTCTCATTTGTCTTTGTGGTAACTGACAGCATGCCAGTTACCATACCATTAACTAAAGCTTGCTAGATAAATAGAGCTTTATGCTGTAAAAATCTTTTCATCATTATTTTATACAGTTACCAGACTGATCACACTGTGAAATCGGTCTGTGCTTACTGAAATTCAAACCACTGCCACCACTGGCCAAATCTGGAAGTGTTGTTAAACATATGGGCACATGAGAGCTCCAGTTTCTGAGTGAAATGTCCACAAAGGGCCACAGAAAGCAAGTTGTATTTTTAGTTGTAAATGATGTAATGCAGGCAATATGAATGCATATTTTATTAATCCTATCCCCTAACTCAAACCTCAAACCTAAATCTAAACAGAGAAGTAAAAAGTAATCTTAGAGGAAAAATGCAACCTCTCATGCTCAGCATTGAATCATGCTCAACATTGTTTATGTGAATGCAATTACTTCCTGGTTTCAGAACACAGGTTTTGGCGATTGCTTCCGCAATGTGCTATCAGTAACGCCAGAGGGAAGGATGAACATGTTGAATTGATGCAAACATGTCACTTGAAAGTATGCCGCTTGTCAGTAATTCGGCAGAATGGAAACCCATTTTAGGATACATGAACATTTAGATGTCGATTTTATTTGCTATCTTCTTTCAGTAATAACTAATCACAGTAATTTCTGTAATTTCTTCTAAAATTTGAGTTTTTAGAGTTTAGGGTCAATTGTCTTCATCAGTAATTAAATTAAAAGTGGTCAAAAAAGTGCAGGTTGTAACATTAAACTTTCGTTTTTTCTTTTTCGGTGTAGTTGTATTTAAATATTCCTTTACATAATGAAGCCAAAGCATTTTTAACATAATGAATAATATTTCATTTGGATGGCTTTAGGCACTTCCTTGTTAGTATGCAGTGATTGTTTCTGCAAGGACTTCTGCAGCCTGATTGCAGATCACAACCTAAGGAAAAAATCCAGTCAAAACTCACTGAACACAAACTGTTGGCCATGCAGTTTCTATGTGCAGCTTGCCTTAGTGTAAAACAAGGAGTTTGTGCTTATGTTCTAAAAAGGAATACAGCAGTGTAGCTCACAAAGATCCCGCTTGCCACTGTCATTCAAATATTGTTGTAATCAGTGGCGTAGTAGTGTCTGAAGAGGTGGGCATACCCCCCACACAACCACACACACACACACACAAAAAACACATGCACCTGATCTCTAAAATTAATCTGCATTTATATACAGTAAATAAAAAAATAAAAATAAAAAAAAGACTTGTAATTATAGTCCCATATAAAATTACAAAATGTATATCAGGGTAAGTTTCTTGCTGGCATGGTGTAGAGTACACCGCTAAGAGCCATGATATGGTAACTTGATTTTAAATATGTATTTAAATTAACAGGTGTCATTAATGTTCCTTTTACTAAGCTACTTTGAAAATTGTTAATACATTATTATTACTCTAACTAATAAACTAATTCATAATACGCAATAAACTGTTAAGCATTGTAGCTAATATGAGTGTAGTAATGTTCACGTTAACGTTATCTTGTATTGCCATACAATATATAGCTTACATAAAAATGAATGGTAATTTATTTTATTTGTGTACTGTTATGTGCTGTTCTGTGTATAGTGAAATTGTTTTCCTACTTAGAGATATAAATTTAAATGATTTGATATCACAAGAAAAAGGCACCACGACAGCAGTAAAAAAAAAAAAAAAAAGCATCAAAAACTAGCAGGGGTGCAATTAAAATATATGCAATAACATTGTGTAGGTCCCCCTTGTGCTGCCAAAACAGCGCCAACCCACATCTCATAGTAGCATTCTGAGATGCTATTCTTCTCACCACAATTGTACAGAGCGGTTGTCTGAGTTACCGTAGACTTTGTCAGTTCGCACCAGTCTGGCCATTCTTTGTTGACCTCTCTCATCAACAAGGCGTTTCCATCCACAGAACTGCCGCTCACTGGATGTTTTTTTTGTTTTTGGCACAATTCAGAGTAAATTCTAGAGACTGTTGTGTGTGAAAATCCCAGGAGATCAGCAGTTACAGAAATACTCAAACCAGCCCATCTGGCACCAACAATCATCCATGTGATTATCTAATCAGCCAATCGTGCGGCAGCAGTGCATAAAATCATGCAGATATGGGTCAGCAGCTTTAGTTAATGTTCACATCAACCATCAGATTGGGGAAAAAATTTGATCTCAGTGATTTGGACCATGGCATGATTGTTGGTGCCAGATGGGCTGGCAGAGAATGGCCAGACTGGTTTGAACTGACAAAGTCTATGGTAACTCAGATAACTGCTCTGTACAATTGTGGTGAGAAGAATAGCATCTCAGAATGCTGTTCTAAGATGAGGGTTGGCGTTGTTTTGGCGGCACAAGGGGGACCTACACAATATTAGGCAAGTGGTTTTAATGTTGTGGCTTATCAGTGTATATGTTTAGCAGGGAAATCAATTTACAGTGCAAATTATGGTCACTCCAGGGATGCTTGAGCATCAGATGCTGGAAATGTCCCGCCCCTTACTGAAACAGAAAATATGATTGGTTAGCAAATATCCAATCATGTCTGAAATGAAAGTTCTGTTTGGTGGATCAGTTTAGGCGGACTGTCTGTCTTGCCAGTGCCATCAGTTGCACTATATACACACACAATTCACAATGTGTGCGGCATCACGTTAGTAGATTGAAAAAGTTCCGGGTCAAAAGACTTCTCGTTATTCTGGCGGCCATACGTATCATCACTTATTTTAAGTGGGCATACACAAAATCCTAAAATAGATAGGTGGGCATACAGCATATGCCTGTGTATGCCCTAGACTACACTACTGGTTGTAATTAATTTACATATGTATTGGAATATGAATGTATATGTATATAATTATTTATTTATGTATTTATTTTTATTGTTGTTTTATCTATTTATTTTTTAATTGTTACCAAACTTTTAAACAGAAATAAATAAATAGTCTTTGAAAAATATGTTTAACCCAAATGCATACCTCAGGCCTTTAGTGACCTGGGCCCTCATTCTATGTTTTTTAAGCAATTTGAATTATGGGGGCATAGCATAACATAATACCCATGTAATTACCAGTTTGTAACTTAAAAAATGTCCTCATAAACCACCCAAACCTGCCCACACACACACACACACACACACACTGTCATGTTTAAATGTGTTTTTCTTTATGTTTTATTTTCATGCTTTTTATTTTTAATTTAGTTTACTTCCTGTCCCTGTTTCTGGTCATGTGTCCTTGTCATGTGATTTCCTGTTCCCCTCATTTGTTCCTGTCATGTGAGTATCTGGTTTCATGTGTCTTGTTATCTTATTATCAGTTCTGTTTTATTAGTCTTGTTATCATGTTCATTAGTTTAGTCTCGTCATTGGTTGTCTGTCATGTGGTTACCCATGTCCATGTATTTAAGCCTTCATGATTGCCATTGTCCTTTGTCAAGTATTGTGTTGGTGTAATGTCATGTCAGTCTTCATGCTGTCAAGTCAAGTCAAGTCTTATAGTGAAGTTTATTCAAGTTTAGTTTATGTTCTGGTTTACTGTATATTCTGTTTTGTTTTCACTTTGGACTCACGTCTTTGGATTTGTAAATAAACTGCACTTGGTTTCTCATATCATCATCATCCTCATCCGTTCCTGTCTTCAGCCTGTCCTGCCTGCTCTGTAACATTACAGAATACTTGACTGCCAGAATGAACCCAGCAGTCAAACTTCTGCATTTACATCAAGGGAGTCATCCCATTGAAGACTATGTAGTCGATTTTTGTGGACTATGCGAGCATGTGGCTTTCAATGATGTCGCTCTCAAGAAGCAGTTTTCGTGCTGGCTTAAATGAGCCCCTATGCTCCATGATGCCTGGAGGTAAAATTAAATGGACTCTGGCTCAGTTCATGGACTATGCCCTGGTGCTGAGTGGTTCGTCTTTCACTGTGGGAGTGGCTGACAATGGCTGCCACGGTCCACGAGCCAGCGTCCATGTCTGCCATGGTCCACGAGCCAGTGTCACGCCTGCCACGGTCCACGAGCCGGCGTCCACGCCTGCCACGGTCCACGAGCCGGCGCTCATGCCTGCCACGTTCCACGAGCCAGCGCCCACGCCTGCCACATTCCACAAGCCAGCACCCACGCCTGCCACGTTCCACGAGCCAGCACCCACACCTGCCACTGTCAACGAGCCAACGCCAATGCCTGCCACGGTCAACGAGCCAACGCCAATGCCAGCCATGGTCAACGAGCCAACGCCAATGCCTGCCATGGTCAACAAGCCAGTTCTTGAAGCCTCGCCTGTCCCAGAGCCAGCGTTACAAGCCTCGTCTATCCCAGAGCCAGTGTTGCAAGCCTCATCTGTCCTAGAGCCAGTGCCTGAAGCCTCGGCCACCACGTCTGCCTCATCCTGCCATTTTGCAATGTGTGCCATGTCATGCCATGTTGTCACGCCTGCCATTCCTACCTCATCATGCCATGTTGCCACGTCTGCCATGTCATGCCATGTTATCACGCCTGCCATGCCGTCAAGAGGCCCTGCCTTGCCACGTCTACCTCGTCATGCCATGTTGCCACATCTGCTATGTCATGCCATGTAGCCACGTCTGCCTCGTCATGCCATGCTGTCCGGCCTGCCATGCCAACTTCCACGCCTGCCATGCCTAGTCGAGTGGCCCCACCTTGCCATGTCACCATGTCGGCCTCGCCTTGTCAAGTTGGCACGCCTATCCCATCATGCAAAGTCGCCATGACCCCTGAGCCGGCCATGGCTCCGCCCTCAGAGCCTGCCACAGCAGTGTTCACAACCACAGAGGTCGTCCCCCAGTCACTGCCTGTGCTCATGGCCACGGAGGCCATTCCCCTGTCACTGCCTGTGTCCATGACCACAGAGATCGTTCCCCTGTCCCTTCCTGAACTCACAGCCACAAAGGCTGTTCCCCCATCAATGCCACTGCCCATGACCATGGAGGTCATTCCCTCGTCACTGTCTGTGTTTATGACCATGGAGACTGTTACGCTGCCACTGCCTGTGCTCACAACCACGAAGACTGTCCCCCTGTCGCGGCCAGTCCCTGAGACTTCCATGGCTCCGCCCTCTGAGCCGCTCCCTCCTGAACCCTGTCCAGCGGCCGCAGCCCAGAACTCTGTCCCCTCTGCCCTGTGGCAGCCTCCCAGGCCTCCTGACCATGTCCCTGCCCTGTGGCTGCCTCCCAGTCCTCCTGACCCTATCCCTGCCCTGTGCTCACCCCCCAAACCGCCAGACCCCGCTCCCTTCCTGGAGCCGCCACCAAACCCACCACCGGCTCCGCCCTGGTCTCCTGCTCCACGCCCTGTCTCACCAGGCCATGCTTTTTATTTATTTACTGTATTTTATGTAAATAAAGTCACACCTGACCATAAGTTACACCGGGTCAAAATCGCGTTGTTGATAGAGAGAAAAAAACAAAAAAAAACACACAAGTCGCACTGACAGAGGTTGGATCCGGCAGGCACTAGGACCCGGGAGCAGCCGCCCGGCCGCCATTTACTGGTTCAGATGTCAAATGTACTAGATTACAGAGAATCTACACATCGAATCACTGTGTTTTTGGACTTGTTTAAAACAGGAGAATTTGCTTTTAGTAATCGTATGTAACAGTTTCTCATATTCTTTTTATGTTTCATGAGAGAAACGTGACAAGTAAGCCACATCTGTTCATAACATCTGTAAATCTATGCTGTGCACAAATAAACAGCTTTTAGTCTTTGAGTAAAACAATACACCTGTTAAGTTCTATTAATTCATTCGGTTCACTGACTGAATGTTTTTACAACAAGTGTGATGATGAAGCATCATTTTGTGGGCATGTGAGGAGTTGCGTTTGAGTTTGTTAGAACAATAATGTTAAGATAAACTGGTTGCATAAAATACTTTGTAATGGAAAATATACTGAATTGGCAATTTTAAAACTCTTCTACCATCTCTATGCCTAAACTAAAATACCGGAAAAAAATGGTATTTACTTATTTTGAGGAATTTGATAATTTTCCATGGCACACCTGACAATCTTTCATGGCACACTAGTGGGCACAGTGGTTGGGAAACACTGGTTTAGCTAGCCAAATTGTATTACATAAGATTTGGCTGACATCTCTCATACAGACACAGTTTCTTCTCCTGTCTCCCGCATTCACTTTCTTGGAGTGTGTGAAGGGGGGGTGGGGAGGGGTGACAGCCGTTAACACTAACAAAAATTTAAAATTAGAAATGAGTCAAGTTATTGCTTGCATTTGAAGCAAGAAGTTTTACATCCAATCACAGTAATGATTTTAACAAATAAATCAGACAATGTACAGGCAGTTTGGTGATATCCCCACAGTTGTGGTCTTTACCGGTCTTTAAATAAAATCCCAAGTCCTCTTTGTCTGAGACCAAGACAAGACAGAGTAAAAATGTGGTTGAATCCGAGACAAGACCTTCAAAAAGTGGTCTCGAGACCAAGACCGATCTCGAGTACAACACTGCCAGCCAGATATTACTCAAAATATATCCCGATAATTACCAGTAATTAGACACTTTTACTCATGGAAAAAATGAATCATGGCTGACTGTAAATAATGCATTTCCACAATGTCTACAGTATCTGAGAATGTTTGTTTCAGGATAAATCAATCTGTTCTTACTTGTAATCACTGTGGCCAATGCTGAAAGTGTTGTTGAACGTATGAGCATGTTTAAGTTCCAGTTTCAGGGTATGATAATTATGATTAATTCTAGTTGTAAATGATGTAATACAGTCAACAGGAATACATATTTTACTAACCCTACTCCCTAACTCTAACCCCAACCATAAATCTAACAACCTCAAATATTCCTGGAATCCATGGGACCAGAACCTGTGTCTCGGAGGTTGCTTGTGCAATACGCTATATATATACATATATATATATATACAGTCTATCTGATGGGAGATGGCTCTTGTCAGTAATTCGGCTGAATGGGGTCTTTATCAGCGTACCGGACCATTCAGAAGCAACATGTTGATTTTGTGTGTGATAATATTATGCTGGTTGGGATGCTCAAACAAAAGGTCATGTTTCGAGACACATTTTTTCAGAGGAATCAACCTATGAATAGCTTAATTATAATTGCTCTGTATATTAAGCAAGGATAGAAAAAGTATTTTAACAAATAAAAATGACACACTTCACCTTTAATGGCCTGTTGTCATGCTCCTGAAATGTTTAACATATTGAAAAAGAAAGGAGGACTTCTAGGAAATGCTCAAAGCAACTAAATAAATTGATCTAGTGAAACCAACATAAAATTATCAGTCAAAATGCAAACACAGAAAGACTGTGCAAACAAGTGCTGGATAAAGAACTGAAGGTATGCAAATGCACACACACCATATGCAAATCAGGCCTTAATGTGATGATAGTTTATAATCATTATCCATGACCTCAGCCTCCAAAGACAACCCAGTTAGTTTTATTTGCATAGGGCCAGGCACATATCATTACAAGAATCATTTCCAGCCTGACTGACTGTGGCTCGGTGATAGATGACATCGATGAGGGGCGATTCTCATTTCTCTACCATTTTGTTTGAATTCAATTTAGTCAGAGCCGAGAGTGGATGACACTTTGGTTTGGGGCCGAAAACGCCTTGTTTGCATGCACTTCACAGAGTGTCAGAGAAGCAGGTGCTATTAATGAACATGAGAGTGCCAAAAAAGGAGGCCATCGAGAGGGTGTTGAAATCTTCATTATACCTGCCTGGTTCTCATTTTCTTGGGACTGTTAGAAAAAAAATATCGAACATAAAGAATACCTATACATGGAGATTTTTAAAGACAGAAGGTTGACACACATGACTTTGCATTGAGAATGCAGTGCAGAAACCATTCACAAAGAAAGAGAGAGAGCGAATCCATTGGAATTTCATTTTATTATATATTCAATAATTAAATATACACAGTGCATTATAATTTATTTAATGTTATGCAGTGTGCATAAAAGCAACAGATTATGATCTGCCTGTGTTTTATTAAGTGATATTGCTAAGGAATTCAAAGGAATAGTTCACCCAAAAATGAAAAATCTGTCATTATTTACTCACCCTAATGTTGTTCCAAACACATTAGACATTCTTTCTTCTGTGGAACACAAAAGGAAATGTTACACAGTATGTTAATCTCAGTCACCATTCACTTTCATTGCATTTTTTTTCCATACAATAAAATAAATGGTAACTAAGGCTGTCATTCTGCCTAAAATCTCTCTTTTTTCTTTCTTTTTTTTTTTTTTTTCACAGAAGAAAAAAAGTTACACAAGTTTAGAACCATATGAAGGTGTGTAAATAATCTGAATTTTCATTTCTGGGTGATTTTTGTTAAGGTAAATATCATGTTACTAAAAAAAAATAAATAAATAAATAAATAATAAAAAAATAAAAAAAATAAAACATGCCACCTTAATTTATTGTTGTCGGAATACATAATGTACATAGAGAGCAAAATGATTTGGAGTCACACATATAAAAATTATTCTGGGAATTCTGCCAATCAGAGGAAATAACCAAATGCCTGTCTGAGTTGCTAGCCCAGTTAATGATCATCTAAACAGCCTTGATCAAATTCCTGCGCTTACACTACACTATGTAACACAGTTTTTGTTCCTGGGTAGTAAGTGTTATTTCCTAATTGCTTATGCCTCAAAAGTATAGAAAATGGCTATTATTCCCCACAAACTTTACTTTTGTGACCAGGACAGTGATATTTTGAAATGTACCTATTTCCAGTGAGAAAACGGGTGAATTTGTGTCTTTTTGTTCACATAAAGTCAGAAAAAAACAGCATATGAATCCAAATTAACATGTATTTATAATAAAGTAATACAAAAAGGACTACAAAAGATTTAGAATGAGTCGTTTTTTGAGATTTACGATTATACTATAAATCACTTTCACGAATCAGCCCCCAAATGTAGTCTACCATCATGTTCTCATTATTCTGTCCTTGGTAGCGGCGTTCAAAGTCCAGGATATCCTGATGGAAGCGCTCGCCTTGCTCCTCTGAGTACGCTCCCATGTTCTCCTTGAATTTATCAAGATGAGCATCAAGGATATGGACTTTGAGGGACATCCTACAGCCCATTGTGCCGTAGTTCTCAACCAGCTCCACGTAGTTTTTGGCTTTGTGATTGCCCAGGAAGACCCGAACCACTGCGACAAAAGTGTTCCAAGCCGCTTTCTCCTTACTAGTGAGCTTCTTGGGGAATTCATTTCACTCCAGGGTCTTCTTTATCTATGGTCCAACAAAGACACCGGCTTTGACCTTTGCCTCAGACAGCGTAGGGAAGAAGTCTTGAAGGTACTTGAAGGCTGCCGACTCCTTATCTAGAGCTCTGACTAATTGTATCATACGACCCAATTTGATGTGCAGTGGTGGCATCAGCACCTTCCGGAGGTCCACCAGTGGCTCCCACTTGACGTTGTTCCTCCCCACAGAGAACTCGGTCCGCTGTGGCCAGTCCCGCCTGTGGTAGTGCGCCTTGGTGTCCCTGCTGTCCCAAAGGCAAAGATAGCAGGGAAACTTGTTAAAACTGCCTTGGAGACCCATCAGGAATACCACCATTTTGAAGTCTCCTATGACCTCCCAGCCATACTCATCATTCTTCAAGGCATCCAGCAAGGTCTTGATGCTGCTGTAATCCTCTTTGAGGTGCACCGAGTGAGTCAGTGGAAGAGATGGGTACTTGTTACTATAATGGAGCAGCACGGCTTTGAGGCTCCTGGATGAGCTGTCAATGAAGAGGTGCCACTCATTCTGGTTACAGGCGATTCCGATTGCCTCGAACAGACTGGTCACACTGTGGCAGAAGCAGAGCCCATCTTGATGGGTGAAGAAGCTGGAAAAATGTTGGTGATGCTTCCTCTGATCTGTGACTTACACACTTTCATCCAACAAGTTCCACTGCTTGAGCCTAGACGTCAAAAGTTCGGCATTGGACTTGGTGAGACCAAGATCTCTAATCAAGTCGTTGAGGTCTTTTTGGTTGGGGTAGTATGGGTTTCTCTCCTCAGCTCCACCTCTTAAATTGTCATCTGGATCTACAATGTCTTCCTCGCTCTCTGACTGCTCTCTCTCCGGAGGAGTGGGTACGGGGAGCTCATGGCAGTGTGGCACAAGGGCAATGGATGAAGGAAGGTCCGGATACGTGATAGCAGGTGCATTCTTGCCAATCTGACATTTGGAAGGGTCCACAATGCAGTAGCAGCAGTTGCTTGAGTGGTCAGTGGGTTCCCACCAAATTCTTGGGATAGCGAATTTCATGGCTCTCTTTTCCCCTCTGTACCATCCTACAAAAATACATTTATTTCACCCATGACTAATGTGTAAGAGATTCTCACAACATTTTTCATATATATTTTTTCAATAACATTGAAAATTGAAAAACATTTTAAATGTAAAAACTTTTACAATTTTAAAAATGAACACATTTTGTAACAAAATTCTGAGCAACAATTGTTCATCTTACCTTCCAGAGTTTTTTTGCAGTGCTCACAGGTGAAATGAGGTGCCCAGGGTTTGTCTTGATCCCCGACAGGCATGCCGAAATATGCTTTGTAGGCCTCACACATCTTAACAGATGCTTCCACGGAGTACTTTTTCACTCTTGTCTTGATAAATTGGCCACAGACATAGCAAAATGCATCTGCCGGATGCTTGTAGACTCTTGATGCCATCTCAGAAAAATGCAGATATGTATCCACTAAGGCAGCTGGAACTAAACTGAACTGGTGGGCTTAAGGCCCCTGCATTTATACTACTATTTATATTACTGGAAAGTCCTAGAAAGTTCTAGAAGCTACTCCAAGTTTACTCATCACTGAATCTATCTGGAATGTTCAGGAAAATAGGTACATTTCAAAATATCATTGTCCTGGTCACAAAAGCAAAGATTGTGGGGAATAATAGCCATTTTCTATACTTTTGAGGCATAAGCAATTAGGAAATACCTCTTACTACCCAAGAACCAAAAAAAAAAAAAAAAAAAAAAAAAAAAAAAACATTGTTACACAGTGCTATCAATGAGAACCAGATAACACTTTATTTTGATGGTCCCAAGTAGATATTTAACTGACTATAAGTGACTTATCAACTGGCTTGCTATAGCTAGTAAACAGCATTTCAACAAACATTCAGTAGACTATCAATAGCCTGTATAACAGCAGCAAAATAACAGCTTATAGACTGACTTGCTATAGCTAGTAAACAGTGTTTCAATGAACATTCAGTAGACTTTCAGTAGCCTGTATATAGATCTTTATTAATGACCTTTTAATGAACTGATGTTCTCAACAATAATGTAAGTAGGTCGTTAATAGAGATCTATATACAGGCTACTGAAAGTCTATTGAATGTTTGTTGAAACACTGTTTACTAGCTATAGCAAGTCAGTTGATAAATGTGAGTAGGTCATTAATAGAGATATATATACAGGCTACTGAAAGTCTACTGAATGTTTATTGAAACACTGTTTACTAGCTATAAGAAGTCAGTTGATAAATGTAAGCAGGTCATTAATAGAGATCTATATACAGGCTACTGAAAGTCTACTGAATGTTTGTTGAAACACTGTTCACTAGCTATAGCAAGTCAGTTGATAAATGTGAGTAGGTCATTAATAGAGATCTATATACAGGCTACTGAAAGTCTACTGAATGTTTGTTGAAACACTGTTTACTAGCTATAGCAAGCCAGTTGATAAGTCACTTATAGTCTATTTGGGACCATCAAAATAAAGTGTTACCGAGAACCATTAAATAAGGATTCTATATTTCACTAAAATAAGGGATAAATGGAGCAAACATTAGACTGCACATCACCAGAGAATACAGTATTATAGGCGAATTGACCTAAAATTGTTCTTAATATGAAGTGCATGGGTGACGCATTTGTTATATATGAGGAAAACTTTATGAAACCCAAATAATATTTTACAGTGAAGTGTTCAGCTGTATCGTAGAGAGACAAGCCAGACTAGATAAATTACAAGAAATTTCAAGATGACGTTCTAAGATAAAGTATCCTGTGTGTTGTTGTAAGTGTCATAAAACTATCCATCAAAGAGCCAATACCACCCTCACTGCCCACAAACCATTCACAATTGCACTGAAGTGTTATCAGTGGAAATGGTTTATGTCATATTTGTTTCTTTTATCTCCAAACAATAGCACAGTTCCATGTGATATTTGCTAATGGGGTTTCAAGTTCACTGCTGTATCCTTTATTTGGGAAACAATCAAAAAGTCTTGTTTTAGAAATTAGGATAGTCTTTAATCAGTGCTAGTAGTAATGGACTGCATGCAGTATGGATTATGTAATCAGATTATGAATAAATTAGTACCAGTAATTAGAATACATTAAATTTTTTTAATGTGTGTAATTAGATTACAGTTATTTTAATGGAAAATAACTTGGCTTTCAAAGAATCATCTTTAAGGGACTGACAAAAAGCAAATTGTAGTTTGATTTCATATTAATGAAACATGATTACATGGGAATTCGGCATGTTGTTACCAAATGTTCCAGTACCCTGACATCGACTTTTTTACCATCTCCTGTGGTGCGACTGATAAAATATTGTGTAAGCTGCATGAGAGACCCAGGTTCTTGTCCTGTGTTAAAACCAGGAGTAATCACATTTGCAAAATTAGTGATGAGCGTGATTCGGAGGCTCCATTTTCCCTCCAAGATTACATTTTTATTTCACTGACGATTAGGTTTAGGTTTTGGGAATGAAGTTCATAAAACATGCCTTTCTCTTTACTGTATTACATAAGCTACATTTACAGCCAAAAACAACTCGTTTTTGTCGCCCCTCTGTGGGCATTTCACCTGGAAATTGGAGCTCACACATGCCCTTACATTCAAAAACACTTCCCGTTTTGGCCACTGAGAGGGCAGTGCTTCAAATTTTGGTAAGCACAGGCCGAGTTTAATTCAAGAAGTGTCAACCTATTGATCACGTTTACATGCACTTAAGAAAACAGTTTATTCCAAGGTTGTTGGAGAAAATGGCATTCTGAAGTGTCATGCAAACGAGAATGCTGATTTCCTTATGCCATTTATGGGATTAAAAGAAGGCGGTTTAACACACCTAGGTTTCTCCTGGAGAACGTGGCTTAATGTGGTTATGTAAACACATAAAGCAGCGTTTTGATGGGTGTTTGAAGACCCACATATGAATCACATTCATTATAAACTATACTCAAGTATACACACCAATGTAAAATATCAAATGTCCCTCACGCTCATGTATATGCACTCTTACATTGGGGAAATTCCAGAGTTTTATGTAAGAGGGAAACCCCACTATTGCAGCCCAATTCTGCTGCAGATCGCAATAGAAAGTGAAAGAAACAAACACAGCAACAACTCTGGAATATCTGGTAATAAAGCGAAGCAACGGAGAACAAAATAGCAAAGTCTTTGTCGGATCCCATGTTTGTTATTTACTCAAGCGTCATGGGGAAATTACTTTGCTGTGGAGAAAGCTTCTGACTGACTGAGCCACATGTATGTGGCAGTAAAGAGTATGATGCTTATAGTGCATGTAAACCGGAACACTGTTTTCTTGCAATAACCGGCTTTCTCGCAATAAGCCGCTTTCTTGTTTACATGTAAACATAGTCATTATTTCTGAAATCACAGTGAGATCTGTCTGATTAACTAAATTTGTAAGTTTTAATGTAAATGAGTACTTAATATACTTTTAAAAAAACATCAAAGCATGCAGCAAGTAATCCGAAAGTCATCCTAATGTAACAGATTAGATTACCTAAAGTGTAATCTAAAAGATTACTTCACTGATTACAATTTTTGTTGTATAATTTGTACCAGATTACATTTCAGAGGTAATCTACCCAACATTGTCTGCAATTGAAGCAGAAATGTGGTCTAGGCAAAAACTATACCATTTCTCCACAGTCTAGAAACTTCACATACACTGCGGGGTTAAAAATGAGGGTGTATGTTGGCAGGTTTCTGGATGGGACTGTCAGTAAATATCACTGCCTGCTGGGTTTCCTGCTGACTACTGCCAATACAGACTGGGTGACAATTACCAGGTTTCAGAGAAAGGCTCAAGCAAGACAATGGGCTGATGTCCTGTCCCCTTTTGTGAGCAACATTAGCGATCGGAGGATCAAAACAGTTTTGATTTGAACAATATAGGGAAAATGTCAGTAACAATTAGCTGATTTTGTCATTGGCAGGGGACGACGATATTATCATTGCTATAATACAACAGAGATTATGTGGAAGATACCAAAATGACAAATGGCAGCAGACATTTACGTATACCTCTCAGTTTCTAATAAAAGAAGAAACACCACTAATGGCGTATACACTAGAGTCAATAATGTCAAATTTTCCACTTGCAATGATTGAAGCAAAGCGAAAGTGAGAAAATGTCCTCTTGCATTTGAGGCTGAGAGTAATGCATGCAAGCAAAGCCTCTGATCTTATTACTGTTGAATGATCACCCGAAAGTGAATTCACAGGAATGAACAGCTGTACAATAGTGATTGGAGCTTAGAGAGAAATAGCTCAGCCCAATACAAAGTGTTTACACTAGATTAAACATCTACATTGTTTAGCCAAGGCCAAGATAAGAATTTTTTTTTTATTATTTTTTTTTTATTATTTATTTTTTTTGCATGTCAGAAAAGGTAACCCTGAAACTGTAAGTTATGTTTGCTAATTTTAGAACAAAAATTAGAAAATGAAATGAAAAAACAATGCAAACTTTACAGTTGGTTAAAAAAACAACATGCACTGCCACATACAGTATCCATTCAGGAGAGAAGAAAAGAACCCTGTGTTTCTGAAAAACATCTGTATGGATGAGTAAAAATGTAAGTACAGATGGGTTACTGGTTTGTCTGTCAGTTTTAATTTTTAAATTTTTTATGATTTGTTCCTTTAAGGAGTTATTTATTGTTGCTGTAGCAAACTATTCTTACATCATGACCATACAATAGCTGAAGTATGACCGAAAGGTCAGTATGTTTTTTGTAAAGGAAGCTCCAGTCCACATGATGCCATCAGTGTTGGATGTAATCTGATTATTAATTAGTAACTGTTTTATAATTACTTATATCACAAGGTAGTGTAACGCATTACATTTTAAAATCTTGTAAACAGATAACAGTTACTGACTTTCAGTTAAGGTATTTACTTTTAAGTGCATTGTCTGGGTTAAATATATTCCAAAAATATCATACGTTCCTGTACGTTCATATGTAAGTCTGTTTGCATTTATGTGACAATAAAGGGAAGGGTGTTTCTAAAATGTTTCTGTGAAAAGTGTTTCAGTAAGTAACTTAAAAGTAAAGTAATAAGTAATGTGATTACATGATTAAATAGTAATCAGAATAATCTGATTACAATTTTAGAGAAGTTATTATTAATTTGTAGTGGATATTTTATTTATTTATTTTAATTTTTTTGAGTAACTTACCCAGCACTGGCTGCTGCATGTAATTTGAAAAGTAGCAGTATTCAGCACCATGGACAGAGGCCTTAGGCTCAAATGAGTGCCTTTTTATCTTAAGAGGATTTTAATTCTTTAAATGCATTAAGATATTTTGAATTTTAATGATCTGTCTTTCTTTTCAATGTTTGCTTCATAGAAAGCAAAGAAATAAGAAACAGGTAGTGGTTTTATTGAAACATGAATTGTAATATACAAAGAACAGTTACAAAAGCACATTAAATATGATAAATGAAAACAACCCCCATGTGTGTCATTCTAGAATATAACCAGGTAATTGAGAATGATTTTGAAATTGTGCTGCACTCCTCTGGAAATATTACATCCTGCAGAGTTTGAAATTGTTCCAGTAAAAATTAAACAACTCCTTATAGACTGACCTTTCTTTGACCTGGAGTATTTCAGATCATATCTTGCAGTACTAAACTCTAGAGTCAATAACATGTCTATATATTGCAGGGAACGCTCCTAATCGTGTTTAGAGTCTCATTCTTGATATCTCTATGCTCGCTAGAATGAAAAGTTTAATGAAGCCCAGTGCTTAATTATATCAGTGTCGTCTTAGGCAATGCTGTTGACCCAATTGATCCATGGTCTCTGATCACATTTCACTAAAAGCGGATTCAGAGTCACAGCAAGGGTGGCTGATTAGCAAGACAGACTCACTGGTGCCCTGCTAATTGGGAGAATTGTCTCACAGTTAGACATTCTCTGTCTCTGTCTGTAAACCTCACCCTTTCACTGAGCAGAAGAGTCCTATTGCTTACTTTCCTGTGCCATGCCACTTGGGAAATTTTTAGATTAACCAAACAAAACTTTTGTAAGACTGTTGCATTTTTTTCACTGAATGCCTGTTAATCCAAATGTGTTCATGTTATTTTGGTGTACAGCACTCATTTCATGGTGTCAACATTCGTATACTGTAAATATAATGTAAGACCAACATTATGAGATATTTGCTGACTGAAACAAACTTGTACTTCTGTGCAATCTATGCATACTACACAACTAGGCCTTCAGAGATGACAGTTGAAAGTAGATTTAGTGTATTGGCTTGTAAGCAGAAGCAGGGCTCCTTACAGCCAGTGTTAATAATAAGATGCTGTTTATCATCCAAAGCCTTCATACTCCACAGTATACACTCCACACACGATATCTGGACATTAAAATCCTGTAAGCTCCAGGTGAATGATACTTATCAGAGGGATTTCACCTGTGCAAACCAATGCCTGTTTGATATTGTCTCTCCGCATTTAAAATTAAGCCCTTTGCAGTGGATTAGGGAACGGGGATTAAGGGCCTCTTTGTCTTGTAAATTGAGAGAGAGAGAGACAGCCAGGACATAGCCATACAAAATGGAGAATTATGGAAAGGCTATTTTAAAAACTTATTCAAAGAAATTTCTCCAGAAAATCTCACACCTGACCAGATAAAAAACCTACAATAACAAAGAACCAAAACCATTTAGACTATCAGATTAGACTATCACCCATTATATAAGAGTGGAGACAAATTTGACCCCAATAACTGCCAAGGCATTTGTGTGAACAGTAATCTGGGGAAGACTTTCTGTTGTATACTCAACGCCTGGATACAGGCCTTCCATACCAAGCACAATGTCTTGAGTAAGAGAAAGACTGG
The DNA here is from genome assembly GCF_019703515.2 of Myxocyprinus asiaticus. NCBI lineage: Eukaryota > Metazoa > Chordata > Actinopteri > Cypriniformes > Catostomidae > Myxocyprinus > Myxocyprinus asiaticus. Next base: position 17,469,318 of record NC_059356.1, on the reverse strand, counting down.
ATTCCTGCCAAACCACCGCACCACCAACCACATTCACACACTACACACGATAGTCAACCAGCATGTTCATCAAAAAAGCAAAGGCAAAATTTATACATGTTTTGTTGATTTTAAAAAAGCATTTGATTCCATTTGGCATGATGGTCTATATTATAAAATTCTACAATTCGGCATTGGGGGTAAAATGTACGACACTATCAAATCTATGTAATCGGACAACAGGTGCGGAGTTAGAATTGGCGATAAAAGAACAGAATTCTTCACTCAAGGGCGTGGAGTGAGACAGGGCTGCAGTTTGAGTCCAACTCTGTTAAACTTTTACATTAATGAGTTAGCAGTGCTACTGGAAAAATCTGCAACACCCGGTCTTACTCTAAATAATTCTGAAGTTAAATTTCTACTCTATGCAGTTGATCTGGTGCTGCTGTCACATTTTTGTGTAAAATATTTGATAGTATTATTATGTCTATTGCTCTGTACGGATGTGAGGTTTGGGGTACACTTTGTCTGGCAGATTGCTCTAGATGGGACAAACACCCCATAGAATCCCTGCATGCAGAATTCTGTACGAACATTCTAAGAGTTCAGAGAAGAACACCTACTAATGCATCCCGGGCCGAACTAGGCAGATACCCCCTAATTATATATATTAAAAAACGATCCCTCAAATTTTGGACACACCTAAATTCAAGGTCCCTTAACACACTGCAACATGAAGCCCATAAAACCCAAGAGTTGAAGCCTAAAACCAGTCCCCTTTGTCAGCTGGCTCTGAAACTCACAAACATATTAACAACTAAAAAACACCAATTTCAGACCAGCACTGCTGACGAAAACCAAATCAGAATAAACCAAATCATATAAAAAAGCACAAATTCATATTTGGACCACTGGGAAAATTAAAGTAAAAACCAAAGAAAACTGGAATGTTATCGGACCCTAAACAGAAAGTATAATCTGGCAGAATATCTCCACACGGTAAGAGATCCAAAACAGAGACAGATCCTCACCAAATACAGACTCAGTGATCACAGTCTGGCCATAGAAAAAGGCAGACACAGACAAACATGGCTTCCAAAGGAAGAACGAGTCTGTGCTCACTGCTACACTGGTGAGGTCGAGACAGAGACACACTTTCTCCTTCACTGTAAGAAATTTACAGAGGTGATAGAGACATACTTTGACAAACTCTCAAACCTCATGCCACAGTTTTCCAGTCCAGCAGAAACAGATCAAATGCAGGTGTTACTGGGAGAGGATAATCATGCATCAGTTGCAGCAAAATTCATTTTTGAAGTGCACACCCTCAGAAATGAATCACTGCCTTAATGTACTTCGGTCACAGTATTTGTTTATGTTCATAATGTCTTGTTAAATGCTAATTTTATTTTATATTGTATAGTGTACATTGCTATTATAGTTTTATTATTATTATTATTATTGTTATTATTATTATTATATTTTATTAATTACCTGGCACCTTATTTTAATTCTATTTTTATTTTTATTTGTTACTGTTTTATTATTATTTTTTGTCTTGTCATTATCTGTTTTGTGTATTAATGCTTTGGCAATATTGTACAGTGCATCCGGAAAGTATTCACAGCACTTCACTTTTTCCACATTTTGTTATGTTACAGCCTTATTCCAAAATGGATTAAATGCATTATTTTCCTCAAAATTCTACAAACAATACCCCATAATGACAACGTGAAAGAAGTTTGTTTGAAATCTTTGCAAATTTATTAAAAATAAAAAACGAAAAAAAATCACATGTACATAAGTATTCACAGCTTTTGCTCAATACTTTGTTGAAGCACCTTTGGCACCAATTACAGCCTCAAGTCTTTTTGAGAATGATGCTACAAGCTTGGCACACCTATTTTTGGGCAGTTTCTCCCATTCTTCTTTGCAGGACCTCTCAAGCTCCATCAGGTTGGATGGGGAGCGTCGGTGCACTGCCATTTTCAGATCTCTCCAGAGATGTTCAATCGGGTTCAAGTCTGGGCTCTGGCTGGGGCTCTCAAGGACATTCACAGAGTTGTGCCAGAGCCACTCCTTTGTTATCTTGGCTGTGTGCTTAGGGTCGTTGTCCTGTTGGAAGATGAACCTTCGCCCCAGTCTGAGGTCCAGAGCGCTCTGGAGCAGGTTTTCATGAAGGATGTCTCTGTACATTGCTGCATTCATCTTTCCCTCAATCCTGACTAGTCTCCCAGTTCCTGCCGCTGAAAAACATCCCCACAGCATGATGCTGCCACCACCATGCTTCGCCGTAGGGATGGTATTGGCCAGGTGATGAGCAGTGCCTGGTTTCCTCCAGACATGATGCTTGCCATTCAGGCCAAAGAGTTCAATCTTTGTTTCTCATGGTCTGAGAGTCCTTCAGGTGCCTTTTGGCAAACTCCAGGCAGGCTGTCATGTGCCTTTTACTGAGGAGTGGCTTCTGTCTGGCCACTCTACAATACAGGCCTGATGAGTGTAGAGTGTTGCAGAGATGGTTGTTCTTCTGGAAGGTTCTCCTCTCTCCACAGAGAAATGTTGGAGCTCCGTCAGACTGACCATCGGGTTCTTGGTCACCTCCCTGACTAAGGCCCTTCTCCCCCAATTGCTCAGTTTGGCCAGGCGGCCAGCTCTAGGAAGAGTCCTGGTGGTTCCAAACTTCTTCCATTTACGGATGATGGAGGCCACTGTGCTCATTAGGACCTTCAATGCTGCAGAAAGTTTTCTGTACCCTTTCCCAGATCTGTGCCTAGATACAGTCCTGTCTCGGAGGTCTACAGGCAATTCCTTGGACTTCATGGCTTGGTTTGTGCTCTGACATGCACTGTTAACTGTGGGACCTTATATAGACAGGTGTGTGCCTTCCCAAATCATGTCCAATCAACTGAATTTACCACAGGTGGACTCCAATCAAGTTGTAGAAACATCTCAAGGATGATCAGTGGAAACAGGATGCACCTGAGCTCAGTTTTGAGTGTCATAGGCTGTGAATACTTATGTACGTGATTTTTTTATTTATTTATTTTTTAATAAATTTGCAAAGATTTCAAACAAACTTCATTCACGTTGTCATTATGGGGTATTGTTTGTAGAATTTTGAGGAAAATAATGAATTTAATCCATTTTGGAATAAGGCTGTAACATAACAAAATGTGGAAAAAGTGAAGCATTGTGAATACTTTCCGGATGCACTGTATGTAAACACAATCATGCTAATAAAGTAATTGAATTGAAATTGAGAGAGAGAGAGAGAGAGAGAGAGAGAGAGAGAGAGAGAGAGATTTAAACACAACTTAATCACAGATGCTATAAGTCAACTGTATTTATTACAAATAGGGGAAACTGGGGATATTTGCCACAAGGGGAGGGAAATCCACAAAACTTGTTCCCGTTCTGTCACTCACTCGATGTTGTGTCAATGTAGTGACACTAGGGGTCGCTCTTGAGAGCCCCGAACACCTCAGATCTATGAGAAAAGGCCAATGGGAATTGGCGAGTGGAATTTGCATGCCACTCCCCAGGACATATATAAAAGGAGCTGGCTCACAACCACTCATTCAGCTTTTTTTTTTCGGGGGCCAAGCGGTTGTACTATCAGCGAGCTGAATACTACTGCTGTTCCATTCACCTCTTAAGAAGCGTATGCAGTTGGATATATGGCGCATTTCCAGCAATTTTCTCTCCTTCTGCACGTCGAGTGCAGATTTCGCCCCTGGGCGCTTCAACAGTGCTAAAAGAGTGTATATTCCTGCTAAAGAGTACATTTTCTCAATTAGAGCACACACACTGACGTTGAACGTCTTTTTAAAGATGCGTATTTATAAAGATGCCTTTCCGTCTTTGTGTGATTCCTGGATGCGGCCGCTATCTCTCCGCTTCCGATGGCCACGGGCGCTGCCTCACGTGTCTGGGCAGCGATCACACTGAGGCAGCGTTCGTGGATGATCATTGTGAGAATATGACCATGGCAACGTTGCGGTCGCAGCTTTCTTTCATCCGGGGGAAAGCCACTCTAGCCGCCCCCCATGCCTCTCCTTTTACCTCCGGGTATGAGACCAGCCCGGCTGGCTCTGGAGGTAACTTGGGGGCTTCAATGGGCGCTGCTCCACCGGGTCAATCCCCATGGACCTCCCATTCCCTAGCATGCTCGTTCTCCGACGAGTATCGAGAGGAGACCAGCTCGCCCCTGGGCCATTCCCCTGCATGCCATAGCCCTCCTGCAAGTACACCAGGCCAAGGCACTAAAGGAACTGCACATGGGTAGTCTTGATCCCGATGTGATGCAGGAGCTGCGCCTGATGTCCACCCTTGTGGTCCAGGAATGCCACCTGTGGCTGAATCTGGTCGAGATGAGGGACGCGGATAAGGTTTGTTTTCTATCGGCCTATTCGACAACACCGTTGAGGACTGAGGACTGCCCAGCAGTTCTTGGTGGTGAGGAAGCAGACGGATATAAAAGGTTATAAAACACATCTTGCCCCGGCGCGGCTCAAGATCCCGTATCCTGTCTGCTCGCCGAGAGTGTCCCCCAGCGGTGGCAAAAGCCCAGGCGTCTCCGCCTCAGCCCGAGCCCAGTTCTCAGCCCCAGTGTAGAGCCCCCCACAGGCCGGCACAAGGACCCAGAAGGCTCCTAAGCACCCCTGAGATGGACGTCCCAGGGAGCGAGATGTCTGCTGCAAACCCAGATTTGGTATCCAGACCACTCCGTCCCCCAGTGGAGGGCCGGGAGGTAATCCTTGGTTTCCTTTTCTTTTATGTTCGCCGCACCCCAAACGGGCTGAGGTACCCATATTCTCAAAAGAGTAGTTTCCTCACTCCCTGGGTCACATAGCCAGTGTTTACGACCGCCGTTATCATGGCAACCGGGCACTGAGCACCTGCGACTTAGACACCGCAAATGCGGGATCCCTGTCTTCACGCATCCGGTCGCACCACACTCACACCCACGGCCAGGTGGTTGTGACGGACTACGAGGACGGTCAAAAAGTCCCTCCTCCCCCATCGCCGATCCCCTTCCCGATGCCGGGTACGAGTTCGAGACGTAGCAAGGCTCCTTGACGTGGCATCCCCTGCTCCCTCCCGCTGCGAGGTCCCACCCACAGGTACATTAAACGTGATCGTCCCCTTAGTGCCCCTTGCCCAGAGCATGAACACATGGCTAGCGCTCTCCAGCCCGTCGCGGTGGATGGCCAGGACCATCCGACTCGTCTATTCGATTCAGTTCGCCAGGGAACTCCGCGTGCGGAGATTGTGACCTTTCTGCGCAAGGGCGCGATAGAGCCTGTCCCTCCAGCCGGGATGAAGAAGGGTCTTACAGCCCTTAATTCGTACCAAAGAATGGCGGTGGGTTGCAGCCAATCTTGGACCAGCGAGTTCTGAACTGGGCCTTGCACAGACTCCTGTTCAAGATGCTGATGCCAAAGCACATTTTGGTGTGTGTCCGGCATGAAGATTGGTTCATGGCGGTAGACCTGAAGGACACGTACATTCACGTCTCGGTTCTATCTCGACACAGACCCTTCCTACGGTTTGCTTTCGACGGGCGGGCGTATCAGTACAAGGTCCTCCCCTTCGGCCTGTCCCTGTCCCCTCGCGTCTTCACGAAAGTCGCAGAGGCAGCTCTTGCCCCATTAAGGGAAGTGGGTGTCCGCATACTCAACTACCTCGATGACTGGCTGATTCTAGCTCATTCTCGAGAGTTGCTATGCGCACACAGGGACCTCATGCTCAGGCACCTCAGCCAACTAGGGCTTCGGGTCAACTAGGAAAAGAGCAAGCTCTCCCTGGTTCAGAGCATGTCTTTTCTCGGCATGGAGTTAGACTCAGTCTCGATGATAGCACGCCTCACGAGCGAGCACACGCGGTCGGTGCTGAACTGCCTGAATTAATTCAAGCAGAGAACAGCGGTTCCACTGAAACACTTTCAGAGGCTCCTGGGGCATATGGCACCCTCGGCGCTGGTCACACCACTAGGGTTGATGCATAAGAGACCGCTTCAGCACTGGCTTCAGACTTGAGTCCCGAGATGGGCATGGCACCACGGCACACATCGCATGGCCATCATGATGATCTGCTGCCAATTGTCCAGCCCTTGGACAGACCTTGCATTTCTACGGGCAGGAGTTCCCCTACAGCAAGTGTCCAGGCGCGTCATCATTATGACAGATGCTTCCAAGCAAGGCTGGGGCACTATGTGCAATGAGCATGCAGCCGCTGGCTCCTGGACAGGACCGCGACTGTGTTGGCACATCAACTGCCTCGAGATGCTGGCAGTATTGCTTGCCCTGCGGAGGCTTTTGCCTTTGATCCAGGGCAAGCATGTGTGGTCCGGACGGACAACTCAGCAACAGTAGCATATATAAATTGCCAAGGTGTCTTACGCTCACGTCGCATGTCGTAACTCGCCCATTCTGGTATTCTCTGACGGGGGCCCTCCTCGGCCCAGACATGCTGGCACACAGCTGGCCCCGGGGTCTGCGCAAGTATGCGTTCCCCCCAGTGAGCCTACTTGCACAGACCCTGTGCAAGGTCAGGGAGGACGAGGAGCAGGTCACCTTTGTGGCCCCGTATTGGCCCACCCAGACTTGGTTCTCAGACCTCACGCTCCTCGCGACAGCCCCTCCCTGGCGAATTCCCCTGAGGAAGGACTTTCTTTCTCAGGGATGGGGCACCATCTGGCACCCATGCCCAGACCTCTGGAACCTCCACGTCTGGCCCTTGGACGGGATGCAGAAGACCTAAGTGGCCTACCACCAGCAGTGGTAGACACGATCACTCAGGCCAGAGCTCCCTCCACGAGGCAGCTTTATACCCTGAAGTGGCATCGGTTCATGAATTGGTGTTCTTTCCGAGCTGAAGACCCTCAGAGATGCACAGTCAGGTCAGTGCTTTCCTTCCTGCAGGAGAGGCTGGAGGAACGGCTGTCCCCTCCACCTTGAATGTCTATGTGGCCGTCATAGTGGCACACCACGATACAGTGAACGGTAAGTCCTTAGGGAAGCACAACCTAATCATCAGGTTCCTGAGAGGCGCCCGGAGGCTGAATCCTCCTAGGCCGCACCTGTTCCCCTCATGGGATCTCTCCATGGTCCTCCTGGGCCTTCGCGGAGCCCCCTTTGAGCCGCTAGAGTCAGTCGAGTTGAAAGTCCTCTCCTTGAAGACAGCCTTCCTGATTGCGCTCACCTCCATCAAGAGGGTCGGGGACCTGCAAGCATTCTCTGTCAGCGATACCTGCTTGGAGTTCGGTCCGGGTGACTCACGTAATCCTGAGACCCCGGCTGGGCTATGTGCCCAAGGTTCCCACAACCCCCTTCAGGGATCAGGTGGTGAACCTGCAAGCGCTGCCCTGGGAGGAGGCAGACCCAGCCCTGTTGTTGCTGTGTCTGTTGCGGACATTGCGCATCTACTTGGATCACACACAGAGTTTTAGACGCTCTGAGCAGCTCTTTGTCTGCTTTGGCGCACAGCAGAAAGGGAATGCTGTCTCCAAACATAGGCTTGCCCACTGGATCGTGGATGCCATTGCTATGGCATACCAGGCCCAGGCCATGCCCGCCCCTTCAGGAATATGAGCACATTCCACAAGGAGTCTGGCATCCTTGTGGGCACTGGCCCATGGCACCTCTCTAGCAGACATCTGCAGTGGGCTGGGCGACACCCAATACCTTTGTGAGATTTTACAATCTCTGTGTTGAGCCGGTTTTGTTCTGTCAGGTACGAACGGGTAAGTTCGGGAATACGGACATCTGGCCGGGTGTATCGCTTGCGTATAGCGCCTTTCCCCTCCAAAGAGGTGAAGATGTATGCTTCTTTTCCCATGTGAGTTCACGAACCCGTGAACACTGGATTTCCTTCCTCCCTGGCCCTGTGGCTTGGGAATTCAGTGGAGGAATTCACAGCTGGAACCAGTACATGTGCTAATATGCCCTTACTAAGGTAGGTGCTTCACAGGTGCAGGTTACTCCGGTAACCCCCTGTGATGTATTTTCTGCAGTACAGTCTCACTGTCAGCAGTCCTGCGTCTCCCTTCGACAGAGCCCTCTCTGTCCCGGTCGCTGTGTTTGTAGAGCTCCTCCCCTTTCAGGCAGGACCTACCACCGCGCCTCTTCCATGTGCGGCTCTGGGCCCACATGACGTGCTTGCCACATGTTACCTCCCCTCCGGGCAGGATGTGGTCTCCGCGGGGTCTTTTCCCCCTGTAAGAATAGGATTTAATAAACAACTTAAACAAACACACAACCAAAAACCACACAGTACAGTTGCCTGTAATTGTCTCTCTCTCGAACTGTCGTCCCCGGCCGCCTTTATCCCTTGTGCGCCCCATCAGGCTGATTGGGGACCGGGTGTGTCTCATTCCATCCCGGCCCCGCCCTCCTCAGCTCTACACTCCTCCCGGCGTTGCCTCAGGCCGGGGAGCCCCCGGCATGACGTACATCCCCCACCCTTCCTCTCCGGGGGGGGCGTGCCTTACGCCCCGACTGCCGGCGGGTCATCCCCGCCTTCCTCGACCTGGGAGGAGACAGTAGGGGAAAAACAACAAAACAAAATGGCGAGGGAAAGGCCAACACAGAGCGACAGAGAGAGAGAGAGAGGAGAGAGAGAAAATGAAACTCACCGGTTCTCTGATGCACCGTCGCGTGGTCCTCGATCACTACTCCACCCTCTCAGGCGGACTGCAGCCGCTCCTCCCCGGACAGACTGGAGACAGACCTCCGACCCCCAGCGGACAGAACGCTCCTCCGCGTTCCCGGCGTCCCGTGGGGACACTCCTCCGCCCCTGGCAGTGGCCCTACCACTCCAGGCGGTCGGGGAGTCGCTTCCCTCCTCCCCCCCGCGGACGGCGGTCTTCCCTCGACCCCTTCGCGTTCCCGGGGGACGGCAGGGCACTCCTCCGCCCCCAGCAAGCGGCTCCATCGCTCCAGGCGGTCAGGGAGTCCCGTCCCCACTCGCCTCGCGGACAGCGGCCGTTCCCCGCATCCTGGTGGTCGGGCTACTCCGTCCCCCGTCGGACGGCAGCGGCGCTCCCCTGGGTGGACGGCAGTGTCGAGGACTCTGCGACGGGAATCCCTCCTCCTTCCCGGGTTTTGGCACCAGTGTAAGGGGGTTCAGTGGAAAGGAGGAGGCGAGAACCGGCTTGACAACTTAAATAATAATTTAATAAACAACTTAAACAAACACACAACCAAAAACCACACAGTACAGCTGCCTGCAATTCTCCCTCTCTCGAACTGTTGTCCCCGGCCGCCTTTATCCCTCGCGCGCCCCATCAGGCTGATTGGGGACCGGGTGTGTCTCATTCCAGCCCGGCCCCGCCCTCCTCGGCTCTACACTCGGTTACTGTCATAACCTCCGTTCCCTGATGGAGGGAACGAGACGTTGTGTCCCCCCTGCCACAACGCTGTACTACCTGCTGAAATGCCCGGGACCCTGTCTCGGCTCCTCAGCATAAAACCTGAATGAGTGGTTGCGAGCCAGCTCCTTTTATACCCGTATGTCGGGGGGAGTGGCATGCAAATTCCACTCAGCAATTCTCATTAGCCTTTTCTCAAAGATCTGAGGTGTTCAGGGCTCTCAAGAGCGACCCCTAGTGTCACTACATCGGCACATCGCCTCGTTCCCTCCATCAGGTAACGGAGGTTACGACAGTAACTGAGACGTTTTCTCTAGTAGTGTTTAGGGGCATGTTGTCAACATGTGTTACATCTGTACTTTTTTCCTGCCTGAGCAATATTGTTTATTTTTATTTTATTTTTGTAGCCAAGACTATAAGGTATATACTGAAACTATACTGACATTTTCTTTCAAAAATAAATAAATAAATAAAATAACATGGGAAATATTCACTGTATTAAATACAGTATGAACACTATACCAATACATGTTGCACAAAACAGTAGTATTCAACAAATACAATTAGCTACAACATTTTGAAACTATCTTTACTCCAATACTGTTATACAAGCTACTCCAACATGGATACAAATGTTAAATGGAGAAATTTTATGAAAAGTGTGCAAATGCAACCCAAGTTGCTCACAGGTGTAGGACGCAATGCAGATGTATTAAAAATATTACAATCTTCACACAGATGCTGAAGCACTGATTTAGGACAATTAATATCAGTAGTATGCGGATATGTATTTATTTTATTTTATTTTTTGCATCCTTATTGAACCATTGGCTTTAAAGAGAAAGAGAGAAATACACAGAGAGGTGTCTGTACACTTTTTCTTTCATCTTGGGTCTCATACTTTTATGTTGCCGAATATACAAACTGTCTTACAATCTATTCATTGTTGCACTGTCGCACGTAATTCGTTGGCACTTAGTTTGATGGTAGCAGCAGCTGTGGAGTGCTCCTTTAAAAAGACAAACGCACGAGGAATATGAAAATATGACGTGACGTCAGGCGTCGTCTTTAAATATTGATCTCGAGCACTTCACTGCCGCAAAGGCATTCTTGAGAACTTTAGAAAGAGACAAACATGAGCTGAACGGGCTGACGCGGCGAGTGCTGCGCGGCTACGCGTTGGGAACTTGGGGGCAAAATGAGCCTTTTAGACCTGGAATACCAGATTTCAAACACGGATTTCATTGAGTAGGATGTTGTGTCGGACAAAGGGAGTACTTTAAATATTTTAAACACTATGTTATCGACACAAAGTCCAATTCTGAAGTGAGGAGCACTGCTGAGGTGATTTCACGTTCAAAAGCGCGCGACGCCGAAACTAAAGGGCAGTGGAATTACATGTTCTTTTGCCCATTTTGGAAATTAATCTCATTATTAAGACGTGTTATTATCAAACTTCTTTCCATCTTGTGTGTCTGGTCGTAAATATCAACTATTAATTTCCTAAATTAGATGTCAGTTCGCGCCGTCGGAGTTTGCGTGTCTTGATGGGGAGCGCGAGCCAGCACGCAAACATCACAGAGAAAGTAACAGAAAAAAAACATGCCGTCTTCTCATCCATGGAGACATGGCATATAGGTTCCTCTCCAGTCGAATCGTGCCATCCTCAAACAGATTAAACAGAAGATATATTTTTATATTCACTATCTCTTTGTCTTTCATGTATTTATGCTACAGCATCCTCTTCTGTTCCGGTTCAGTCATGCCTAACCAGAGATTGGAGGAGCATCGCTGCGTCTATCTGAAGAACATAGGGAGTAAAAAACTTTTACAGAAGTCACATTATTGCACTATATCAACGAAGGCCAGAGTTATCTCGGAAGAGACGAGAGCTGTGGGTCTCTTATCAAACCTCACTGGAAACCAAAGCAAACAGAAAACACAGGCGCGAAATTTAGACGCGGTGGATCACAAGCAGAGTAATAACACGAATTCGCCTAAATATGGGAACAAGAAGTTACCCAATGCACTTATAGTTGGCGTTAAGAAAGGAGGAACCAGGGCGGTACTGGAGTTCATCCGGATTCATCCAGATGTTCGAGCACTTGGGACCGAGCCACATTTCTTTGATAGAAACTATGACAAAGGCTTGGACTGGTACAGGTAGGTTTTTCTTGTAGCCTTTTGCATTGGCATTTATTAGTCCAATATACAATATAGAATTCATAATTTTAAAATGCAGATACAACTTTTAAGATTAAATCTATGATATAGTCAGAGTTGGGAGAGTTACTTTTGAAATGTATTCCACTACAGATTACAGAATACATGCTGTAAAATGTAATTTGTAATGTACTATTTTAGATTACTCAAGGTCAGTAACGTATTCTAAATACTTTGGATTACTTCTAAATGAATTAATAATAAAATAATAATTGTTAATTTGATTGAAAGTCAGTAAGTTTTAATGCTACACTGCTTTTAACTTAAAGGGATAGTTCACCCAAAAATGAAAATTCTCTCATCATTTACTCACTCGCATGCCATCCCAGATTACAAACAAAGATTTTTACAATAATATTTTTGGCTCTGTTGGTTCATAATGCAAGAGAATGGTGACCAAAACTTTGAAGCTCCAAAAAGCACATAAAGGCAGCATAAATGTTATTGCATACAACTCCAGTGTTTAAATCCATGTCTTCTGAAGCGATCCAATTGGTATTGTGTGAGAACAGACCAAAACTTTTTTTTTTTTCTGTACATAATGCCATTGCAGTCTTAAGGCACTATCAGGATTTCAAGCTTGATTACATTTCCTAGGACTTGATGCATACACAGGGCGCTAGATGGCGCTAGAAAGTGTAATTTAGCTTGAACTCATGATCACCAAAGAGATTGCTAGTGTCAAGATTTATAGTGAAAAAGGAGCTATATTTTGGTCTGTTCTCAACCAAAACTGATTATATTACTTCTGAAGATATGGATTAAACCACTGGAGTCTTATGGATTACTTTTATGCTGCCTTTATATGCTTTTTGGAGCTTCAAATTTTGGTCACCATTCACTTGCATTGTATGGACCAACAGAGCTGAAATATTCCTCTAAAAATTTTAATTTGTGTTCAGCAAAGAAATGAAGTCATACACACCCTGAAGAAGGCATTTTTGCTGATATGCGTAGGTTTGCAGCCCTCTTTTTTACATTGTTTTTAACTATTGTTATAGCCATTGACAATAAAGTCGTCTACTATATTTTTGATCTGGAAGTGTGCCTTGATTTTCCTTTTTGGATTATTATTTCCTCATTCATTAGCACCTTCATATATTTTTTGAAGAACTTAGGAGCATACCAGATTTTGTTTTTTGAATACACATCTGGGATGGCATGAAGGTGAGTAAATGAGGGAATTTTCATTTTTGGGTAAACTATTCATTTAAAAAAGTAATTATATTACAGTAACTGTTTACTTTGTAATCAGATTACATCCAACACTGCCTATCACTAATGCTCAGCATAGTTATACTGTATTTATTAATTTATATATGAACTTTTGGTGTAAAAAATTAAGCTATTCCATTAGAAATGCCACCAGACAGCTAATTAGAATCAAGAAAATCAAATTGATATATTTCCTGTAAGAACTGACCAAACTCTGAAAGAATTGAAATGCAAATGGTAATATTTTAAAGGGATAGTTCACCCACAAATGAAAATTCTCTCATTATTTACTCATCCTCATGGTATCCCAGGTGTGTATGACTTTCTTTCTTCACCAGAACACATTTAAAGAAAAATAGAAAAATATCTTAGCTCAGTAGGTCCTTAAAATGTAAGTGAATGGAGATTTCTCTTTTGAAGGTCCAAAAATCACAGACAGTCAGCATAAACATCATCCATACAACACCAGCTGTTGAATTAATGTCTTCTAAAGCGACACCAAAAATGTCTTTTTTGCTTTGGTGCGAAAAACATCAATATTTAAGTACTTTTTAATTATAATCCAATGCTTCTAGTAAGCTTCATGAGAGGGTGGAGATCTCATGGTCACTCGTGTGATGTATTCGCGTTGCCATGTTACGGATGTAATCTCATGTTCTTCTGACTGTTTATGCTGTCTGTCTGTAATTTTTGGAGCTTCAATAGTCGAATCACAATCCACTTGCATTTTAAGGACCTACTGAGCTATGATATTTTTTTCAAGTGTGTTCTGGTGAAGAAAGAATGTCATACACACCTGGGATATCATGAGGGTAAGTAAATAATGAGAGAATTTTCATTTTTGGGTGAAATATCCCTTTAAGCAAATCATGCAAAATCACAGATCTTAAAAGAACTGTGACTAATGGGTAAAATGTAACATCAGCAGGGTACAAAAATGAAAGAAAAAAATATGGCTTTTGTGATAGCTTTAAGACAAGAGATGAAAATTCAAACTGCTGACAAGGAGATGTCAGCAGTAAGTCATACTGAGAGAGCAAGAATGATAGCGCTTTGGCAAGAGACCCAGAGGAGAATGACACAGAGTGATTGCAGTGTTCAGTTTCAGGGGGAAAATATGCAGATAAAGGGCAGTGGATCACTTTCAAGAGTAAACCTTCCATAAACCCTGCCAAGGAAATGCATGGATCATATTGATCAGTGGGCAGATTAAAATCAAGTCCCTCCTTCCTTCTTTCCTTTCTACTGATGGGCTGCCATTCAAATACCCATTGGGGAGCCGTTTGAGTGTGTGAGAAGTCAGTGTTGATTCTGTGTTGTGGATAGGGCCATGGAGTAGGGGTCTCTTGGAGACAATATCATCCCTCCCTCTTCCACCACAGTGTCTGCCTGCAGCGCAGATTCAGTAATTACACACACACATCACATCCCAGCAGAGACAGGACAGCAAGCATAAAAAAGGACTCCCCGTGGGCCATGTCCAAACGTGAGGGGGAAAATCCATTGAAGCTAACAGTACAGAGCTGTGTGGGAGCAGCCCTCCAGCCATTAGCAGGTGTTGCAGCTTGTTCTGTCTGCTTGTCATCTCGAAACCACAACACAACACACTTCTTCTGTGCTTGTGTTTTCATTCAGGGGCAACTCTACTCACCCGCATCCTACTGTGCTTAAATCAATTGAAGCCGATGTGTTTGTGAAATATGCAGATCGATGCTAGTCCCTTGTATTTGGACATAGTCAGAAAAAGATGTAGGGGGAAAAAGAGTCAGGGAGAAAAACAGCCAGTATAAAGGGGAGATTAAAAGAAAAAGAGTTCAAAGACATTCCACTGTGCCATATGAGTGCTAAGCACAAACAAATGCCAACAAATAAGCTATTATTAGTGTAGATACTGTATGTTCTTTTGCGCACTAACTGCTGGGAGATAAAACAATTGTGGTCCATGTTATATTAGTCAAAGATTGGAAATGTGGAACAGTTTGCATACAGCTATTCAGGTAATTAACTCATAAAACATAATACAGCATAAGCACTTGTATGTAACATAAATTAGGATTTGGCAGACTAATAGTTAACATCTATATATAAATCATGCCTATAAAATATGCACACACATGCACACAGTTGCACAAAAACACACACTCATACACTGCACCTCTTCTCTCACACAGAAACTCATCAATACTATTTGTGGACAGGATAATTAAAATGCCACAGAGGCCAAGACATCGAAACAGTCCCCCTAATCCTCACTGAAAGCTATTTTATTTTAGCCACTGACATACTGCAATAAGAGGACCAATAAGGCCTGCAATATTGGGCAGAAATAATGAGAAAGATAAATTGGCTGATTAAGTCAAATGTTCCTTATATAAAGCCCTTTAATAGTGTTATAGAGTCTTGTTTTCATTTTATTTCAATATTTGTCTTGGCAGGGTCCATTCATTAAATTTAGATTGCATTGTTCAGATTACCTGTGACCGGGTATTTACCATGAGTTGTCCTAACTGGAGCAAAAGCAATGCAGTCATTGTTTAAAATAATAAGATCATCACCGTAGCTGAAAAAGCACAGGAATGGTTTCAGGGCAATTTTAATTGTTGAGTTTTGTTTGCACTGCTACTTCCCCAAAGCTTAAGAGAGGGAGATAATACAAATGTGGTAATGCTCATTACTTTATATTTAGGAAAGAAAAGCATTTTTATGGGCTCATGTATTATAGGCAAACCAGTTTTCCCATTATGAGTGGACACTTATTAGCCTGCTGATGTCATATCGCATTGTAACCAGGTCCATTTCCCCAATTGTCTATGGTCATTGGTTCCATTTTCCATTGGATCGTGTAATCAAACAAATATTTTGCAGTACACACCATCCGAACTTAAAAGGGCATCTGAATCTATTGATTTTCTCAACGTTGGAAGCTCTTCAAGTAGATTTTCTAAGAAGTCCTCAGAATATATGAGATGCCTTTTAACATTTGCTAGAGCCAAGAAATTCCTCATGGCCCACCATTAATTGGCTCGGAGGGGAAAGGAGCAGCAAAACACAACAGTCGGAAAGGTTGATGAGGACAGAAAGTTGGACAGAGCTTACTTAACAGGGAAAACCGCTGTACCTCAGTGCGCATGAGAGACCCTACTTTTCCCCGGCATCTCTAATGGGAATTGCTAATCCCAGCACGGCTCTGAGAGTTACAGAACTTACTGGAGCATTAATTACCTACACAAATCATTCCTGGATTCATTCCAGGGAGCATCAAGCTACTGACTTGTTTTGATTTGGTGATTTTAGTGTAAATTACTCATTAGACATGAGTGCCACTAGCAAGAGCTGTAAGTAAATATGAGCTACTTTAAGACAGTGTCTACCTATGGGAGTCCATTATGGGACTGACTAGATTAAGGATGAATGTTGAATGCTCAGATTCACTCTAGAGACATACCATAGAACCACTGAGGAGCTGAAGGTAAGCACTCAAATTCACTTAGAATATTTGAAGAGAAGTGGTCATCATATATTATCATATATTATGGTATTCTGCTGGCCCTCTGCAGTGCAAATTAAATAATGCGTATACTGTGCCTATAAAACACATCCTGCTTGGATGTTTTCACATTTTATTGTGCTCTCTATAATGGCATAGGAAAATTAAAATAATCAAATGCACAAGTATCCAGCCCCTTGCTTTTACACATCTGAATTACCTCTTGCATTTTGTATAATTCATACTTACATTATTGGGGGTCATGTGCAGCTGCAGTGTTCCGAAAATCCAAACCTTTGTGTGGAAGCACCCTGGCTTAAGTAGTGCATTTCTAGGGAAACATTACACCATGAAGACTAACATCAAGCTTCATAAATCAAAGAAAGTCTTTGTAGAGAAAAAATCTAGCATGTTTACATGATAGAAAAACGATTGCAAGACAAAGCAGATGGATGCAAATGTGCATTCGGTGTGAACTGCCCTTCTGAAAGATTCTAGAGGAAAATGTGTGACAGTCTGGTGAAGCACTGAAACTTGAAAGCCAATATATCTTCCAACAGGACAATGACCCAAAAAATATACAAAAAGTCACAAAAAGGTCACTGTCAGCTCCATATTAATTAGGTGCATCTATAAAATGACTTAAAAAAGAAATTAATAAACATTCCCCAACAAATTTGAAGCATCGGCAGTTTTGTTCAGAAGAGTGAGCATGTTCAGAGGCAAATTTATATCTTGCCTTAACAACATTACATCTGAGGCTTGTTGCCGGTTTCAGTGGCTACCCAGGTAAGTTTGAGTTTAGTTTGAGCAAACTCTGTTTTTCAGTCTCAAGAAGGCATGTCAGTTTTTACTGGTGTTCATCTCCATAGCAACTTACGCTACATGGTGTTGGGCCTCATGTATTCAGATAGAAGACAAAGGCAGGCCTAACACAGCTGTAAAACCTAACTCAGGCCCACATATCAAGTCATAAATCTAACTGATAAAAACCATGCCAAAATCAAACAAGACTACAAATCCCATGAAGCCTTGCTCACTAAAGGATCGAACTCTCAACTCCTATTGGATGAGGCACACGACAGAACGCACCTCAACCATGACATCATCAGGAGTAGAAATACCTCTGAAATGCTTCCGGGATTTGCTTCCAGCAACTTTGCTCGCCGTGCATAGACGCAGCTCATCACTGCTCTCAGGTGTAGCCTCGTGGCACTAGGAAGTAACGTACGACTTGAAACTGTGGCCATACAATCTCCATCTCGCTGGACGAGTTGAGATTACTCTGTGTTCCACTGAACACTCCGAAGGAGACAGCTTAGCAATCCGCATCTTCATCTGTTTGCCTGCAGAAGTGAAGAGATTAAAGATTTCTCTTCCATCTTCAATCAAGTCAACGTCGCTGATTTCTCCGCCAGCCCGCCGAGAATCAGCAGCCGTACCGCCTGCCGACAGAGCGAGGAAACGGCCTCCCATCATCACCTGAGCCTCGAGGAACCGAGACGGAGTTAAAGGACGGATGAACACACATTCTACCTGTGTCCTCATGCGATTCAAGTAAGAGGTTTACATCTGGGCAGAGATAGGATATTATAGTGTGTTATTCTTGTGTATCAGGGTTATTGCTTGTACAGTTTACGGACCACTGAGCCCACTCATTGCGGCAAATACTCAAGGTATTTAATTATCACGAATGAGATTTGCTGTACTGTAGTCCAACCACATTGGAGTGTTGTGCATCACGGGTGAGACCGGCACACTGAGTTTATCCATTAAAGAACCAAAGACTGCGGGACGGTTTACGAGCCATCCACCACGTCTCTGAGTGATAAACTAACAGCTGCTTTCTCTCCCACGATCGCAAAATCGGCTTTGGGGCCGTCACTTTATTTTCACTCTCTCTCGCACTAACCACACACACACACACACACGTGACCCCTCACAAATATTCTCGCACACATTTTTGGCTAGTAGATAGCTTCGTGATAAAGCTCAGCTATGTCCCTAAGCTATCGTACAAGCAGATACAAGCGGTAAACTGGTAGATGCCATTGACTGGTTTCTTTCATATTCTCTGGCTGGAAGTCTCGCGTGACATACTCTCCACGTGAGTCACGTCCGCCATTTTGTGCGAGTCCCTTCTTACACACACATACAAACACACACACACACATACACCTTCATGTGTTATAGGATTATTTTGGTTTCCACATATAATCATATCACTGTTTAGTTTGTAGTTGTAAGTTGGAGGTTTATTGACTGCATTGTATTAATTATTAATTGATATTACTGCATAAATAAACTTTGTTATATTTCAAAGAGAAGTGTTTTGGTTTGTTTTGCATACACCTGCGTCACATGCTGACGGGATGTCACTGCTCGGATTCAAGCCTTCATTCATTGTTTTTTTTTTTTTTCGAAAATTTATATTATTCGGATGCCAATTTTCCTAAGAAAACAGTCTAATATTGAGACTGTTATAATATCTGGTTATTAGTCGCTGATACCAGGGTGGTGCCCCGGCAATATTAATCCTTATTAATATTCTATTGATTTTTGATAATTGATAATTATCTTTGATGAATGTTGAATTTGAAGGATCAATAAGCTAGTGTTAATTTTAATTAATGTTTCATCGATGTTAATGATTAGTGATTATCTTTGATAATTGTTGATTTAAAGGATTAAAAAAAGCTAACATTGATTCTCATCAATGTTCTATTGATTTTAATAATTAATAATTATCTTTGATAATTATTCATTATTGCTAATAACCAAACCCTAAACGTAGCGCACAAAATTTCTGGAGCCCCATATGAGGTTTTAATGAGTTAAATTCAATTAATTAATTTAAATATTAATTAATTACTAAAGAAATAATTACCAATTATTTTTGATAGTAACACTGATCTAAACAACCTGTAAAGCCTTACAATGGGTAACCTGACTTGGAGCAGGTTTTATTATGAGTTACAGATCTCCAACTGATACTGAACCAATCAGCTGTGAGTAAAGAGACATCTCTAAAGCAATGAAGACACCCCTGCGCTTCAAATGGTATAAAAGGTATACATTTAAATAACTTCTATTTATATATTAAAATTAAATATATTAGACCTATATATTAAGATATTAAGATTTTTATTTTAGAGATCAGGAACCTTTTATCTTTTGAGCGGCACATGAAATATATGTTATCGAGTTCCTTTGCATTTCTTTACATTGATTTTACCTGTATGCAGCGCGTGAAGCTGAGAAATTCAGAAAATATTGTTTGCAGAAGTGTTCATGTGGTGAATCTCACACTTTAAAGACACATTTACTGGGTGATGAGTCTTTGTGTTTCTTGTTCTAAATGTTCAAATTCTTCATACTTTCATAATGATCTTTTTAATCACAAGTGGAGACGAAAATAACCCAGAATTTCTCGCAAGAAGTAAGTCATTCTGACTCTCTCCAAGCTTCACCCATTGGCTGTTTGTGGCAAACGTCATTGATTCATGTGCACGAGTTTCAGGGATAACCATGAACTCCGGATCAAACTCTGAGTTGACAGAGAACATTTGTAGTGAGCGTCTTGAGATCGCTGAACCCGATCTAAATCATGTTGGCTCTATCTGGATTTGTCAACCTGAAACTTACTCTGAAACTCTGGGTTTGTTCAACTAGCCTCATCCAACAGGCCTCTGGAGTGAAGAAGAGGAATACTAACATATTTAATTACATTATTATTTTTAATAAATTCTGTAAAATGTTTGTGCCCCCCCCCCCCCCCCCCCCCATACATCCTGTATAGTGTTTTGATGTGGACAAATTCCAAGAGAGATTATAGTGCAAATATAGGCAACAGAGAGAGATAGAGATATAGATATGTTATCATTTTTCACTTAAATTTTTCCCAGGATTCAGTGCATAAATATAACCATTTCCCATTTTAAAATCAATTCACAAGTCAATGTATATTCACTAGCTCACACCTTATGGGAAAAGATGGCAGTGGGAGAAGGTATGCAGTAAAATTATCTGTCTCTACTGGATGCTATTTTAGTCATGATTTCCTTGGGAATGACTCTAATGTTTGCAGTTGTACACATCATCTATATGGCCATTACCCTTCAGTACATCAAGAAAAAAAAAATGCTTATGACTTTATATGAACACAGTAGCACACAGAATATGTTATTTAAAAAGCCTCTTCTATTTTTCATTCTAATGGACAAGTGGTGTAATAGAACATCTCTTTATTATCTAAAGTCATTAATGTGACTGTTTGAAATGAAATTATTTTTAGATCATAAACTAAGTTTTCAAGGCTTCCTGTTGTCATTCTTGTATCAGGTATTAGATGAAGTGCAGGCATTCTGTGTTGTAGTCTCACAATTACAGGTGTCCTTTTATCCATTTGCATTTCTGCCACACACTGAGTAAGCCTGCTTCTCATTATTCCGTGGTAATGTTCCCATTTTATCCTGCAGCTTTACAATGAACCCTTTAACCCTTGTGCGTCAATAAAACAAAAAGTTACTCAGTGGTCTTTCGAGGACAAAAATGTCCACGTCAAAAAATTGCCATAATAATATTATATATTAATATTATTTTCAACTTTCAATTAGTTAATTTTTTAAACCAACATCAGTCCTGATCATAACTACCAAATATTCATTCATTTTCAGGTTTTTAACCCTTTAAATGTGAGTTTGTTTATATAATGCCACTGTTGTTTTTTATGAAAAAAATATATATATAATAATAATAATAATAATAATAATAATAATTTTAAAAAATATATTTTCCATATACTAAATGCTAAGGGAATTTCTTTTTTTTTTTTTTTCAGTCTGGGATATGTCAATGATTAGCAACAACATTGATTTTGATGCATTATTATTTTTTGTGCCATGTCAAAAAACTGCCATAAAAATATTATATATTCATATTATTTTCCACTTTCACTGACTTTTTTAACCAACATCAGTCCTGTTCATAACTACCAAATATTAATTCATTTTCAGGATATTAACCCTTTAAATGCCAGTTTGTTTACATAATGCCACTGTTGTTTTCACACACACACACACACACACACACACATTTCTCAATACACACATACAAAACACACTCTGACATCCATACCAACACACCCACACAATTTTAGCTGCATCATTTATTCAATTGGCCTGCAGTGCTCTATAATACAGCAAACAGAACATTGGAAAAAAGCATGTATTTGCTCCATAGTCTAAACATGAGAAAACTGGCGCCACCTGGTGGAAAATATAAAAACAAATAATAAATTTTAAGCCAGGGCTCTGGAATGAAAGCATAATATTAAAGAATTCATGATTGTATGCTTAAATGGCACTGGGATCAAATATTGCTGTTTTAATGAGGACATTTTTGTCCTGAAGGTCCTGAGTGTAACTATTTTGTGTACACAGTGTATTATAGATGTATTTTAGGAACTGAGGTTGAAATATCAGAATCCCCCCCAAAATACACACCTTTGGTAAAATTTATGCCATTGGCATTAACAGCCAAAATGATCAAAAAAACAGAAATGAAAAAGACAAAAATGTCCCGAAGGTCGCTCAAGCGTTAAACCAGGATAGAAAAATATCTCAGAGGCAAGTAAACTGAATACGAATTTAAACCAGGCTGGTATATCATAACAAAAGTATTCTATTTACATAGATAGATCTTTTTACTATTTTCCTCTCTGAATGGAACCCACAATTAATTATTCTGAAATACTGACAGAAGCTCATCAGACAATGTGCAGTTTGCTGGCCTTTGACTTTGGAGGCAATCTTTAAAGCTTTTTTCTTTGTGGCTTGATCAGACCCATTCTCCTGTTGGACAATGAAAGTGTTGGCTCTCATCGCTTCCCACTTTCACATAATCTTTTGAAGGAAGCTATTTTCTGCTTATGGCATTGAAACAAATGTTTAGCATATTGTGTTGTTACAAACAATGGCACTGATACAAGACTGAAATTAATTGGGAAAATGAAGCAACAATATCATGACAGAGTTTAAAAAGTCAGATTTATTTTTTTATTAGTGACATAATGAGTGAAAGCTAAGGATTAAAAGAAAAGAAAAATAAAAAAACAGGCATACATGGTCCTTGCCTGTGTTATATTCAAGGGATCTTAATTCATTTTAAATAACTGGGTGATCTGACAATTATTCACAGATATTTGTGCACAACACTTATTTGTACATTTTTGTATGGATGAATAGACCTGGGGCCCGTTCTTCATACATTGATTAGGGCAGGGGTAGGCAATATTTTTGACATGGTGTAACGTTTTGAAGGGAATCACAAGAGCAGGATCTAGGTGCGGCTTAAGAAGTTTAATAAAGAAACAAAGTGTGGTACAAATTAACATAGAAAACTCTGGAACACGGCAGAACTAAGAACTAGGGAATAAAACAAACAAAACATCCACGATGGGAACTCAATGCATATGAACGGGAGAGAAACACATAACAACTGACAATGACTGGATAGAAATCAGGGCATTATATACACAGGGGTTAATGAGTGAATGAAACACAGGTGAGAACAATAGGGAACAGCTGGCAGTGATGAGGGCAGGGAATTATGGGAAGTGTAGTCCAGGGGAAATGGATGACAGGGGCAAAACACAAGGCAAAACAACAGTGAATCATGACACATGGAGTGCCATGTTTTATTTTCCTGGTCATTGGCTGTGCCGAGACATTACCACCCCAGCAGAGCCATGGCAGGCTTGAGATAAAGAGTCCTGGATGACTGGGAAATGACCTCCATGGTCACGAACATGGCAAGAGACTCTGGAACGACCTCTGTGGTTGTGAGCACGGGCAGAGACTCGGGAACAACCTCTGTGGTCATGAACACTGGCAGAGACTCGGGAACGACCTCTGTGATCGTGAACATGGGCAGACTCGAAAACGACCTCTGTGGTCGTGAACACTGGCAGAGACTTGGGAACAACCTCTGTGGTAGTGGGCATGGGCAGAGACTCGGTAATGACCTCTGTGGTCATGAAAACTGGCAGAGACTCAGGAATGACCTCCGTGGTTGTGTACACGGGAAGAGACTTGGGAACGACCTCCATGGACGTGGGCATAGACAGAAACTCGAGAACGACCTCCGTGGTCGTGAACATGGGCAGAGACTTGGAAACAACCTCCGTGGTTGTGTACACGGGAAAAGACTTGGGAACAGAAGCCTTTCTTCTCCTCCTCCTCCTCCGGATGGCCGAAGTTTGCAGCGCTGTCTCTGGGACGGACGAGGCTGGCAATGCTGGCTCTGGGACGGATGAGGCTGGCAAGGTAGGGTCTTCATGGCCATACGCACCATCATCAGTGGCAGATCATTCAACTTGGAGACAGGGGCCGTGGAAGGCTTCGAGACAGGGGCTGCGGGAGGCTTGGAGCAAGGAGTCGAGGAAGGCTTGGCTGTGCCATGGTGTGGAGCAGACACAGACTTGGCTGTGACTTGGGAACAGAAGCCTTTCTTCTCCTCCTCCTCCTCCGGATGGTCGAAGTTTGCAGCGCTGGCTCTGTGACGGACGAGGCTGGCAATGCTGGCTCTGGGACGGACGAGGCTGGCAAGGTAGGGTCTTCATGGCCGTACGCACTGTCATCAGTGGCAGATCATTCAACTTGGAGACAGGGGCCGTGGAAGGCTTCGAGACAGGGGCTGAGGGAGGCTTGGAGCAAGGAGTCGAGGAAGGCTTGGCTGTGCCATGGCGTGGATCAGACACAGACTTTGCTGTGACTTGGCATGGAGCAGACTCAGACGTGGCCGTAACATGATGCGAAGCAGACTCAGACTTGACTGACATGGTGTGAAGCAGACTCAGTCATGGCTGTGACATGTCGTGGAGAGGACTCAGGCATGGAAGGCTCGGAAGCCAGGATCGGGACAGAGAGAGGAGGATCCTCAGAAGAGAGGGTTTCCTGGGTCAACCTCACATATTCCCATGTGTGGTCTCCCATCTCAGGCAATTCCCTCCATCGGTGAGCTGTTAAACCAATACGGTATATTGACTTGAGATGGGAGTCTGCAAAATCTGTGATGCAGGCAATGCTGCAGAAACGATGGGAATACTCCATAATGGGTAAGACCTCCCCGCTCAACTGAATGAACATAGCCGCTAGATCCATTTGTGTGGTCAGTTGTTCTGTAATGTTTCAAAAGGAATCACAAGAGCAGGATATAGGTGCGGCTTAAGAAGTTTAATAAAGAAACAAAGTGTGGTACAAATTAACATAGAAAACTCTGGAACACGGCAGAACTAAGAACTAGGGAATAAAACAAACAAAACATCCACGATGGGAACTTGATTCATATGAACGGGAGAAGAACACATAACAACTGACAACGACTGGATAGAAATCAGGGCATTATATACACAGGGATTAATGAGTGAATGAAACACAGGTGAGAACAATAGGGAACAGCTGGCAGTGATGAGGCAGGGAATTATGGGAAGTGTAGTCCGGGGAACTGGATGAAAGGGGCAAAACACAAGGCAAAACAACAGTGAATCATGAAACATGGAGTGCCATGTTTTATTTTCCTGGTCAATGGCTGTGCCGAGACCAGAGGCTAATGTTAAATGAAAACACACGCAGGGCATTAGCCTACCCACATGCCTCAAGACATACAGTACTTAATACATGCTTACAGCATTCACAGCATTTTATGCATTTAAGTACTTGCTTAAATCACTCAAAGCATATTATGCATTTCTAACCAGGATTTAAGGATATCTAAAATTCTATATTACACATATTTTCACAAATAACACGTATTAAAGTTTTTCATTAAACTGGAAAACACTCTGGGCTATAAATCATTAAATAAGATATGATTAATACTAAATGTACATACCCAGTTCCCCCATGTGCAGCAAAATGTGATCAAACTCCACACATGCAATCCATATGCATCCTTCAAAAATAACCCATAACAAACACTCAACTTTAACATATGACACTTGTGAACACATATTTCATGCAATTTATAAGCATTTTGTGTGAAATTTTATATTTACCCAAACAATTATCAACCGATGAACAAAACCGGGAGCTCTTTTGCCCAACATTTGTTTTCACGTCTCTAACATGAGACAGTGCCTGAAGCAGGTGTCATCAAACTCCAGTGTCGCAGAACTCTGGTCTTAAAGGAGCCATATACAATTTATGACTACACTGTAAAAATAAATCCTGTTGTTTAAAAAAAAAAAAAACAACTGGCAGCTGTGGTTGCCAGAATAATGATGTTAAAAATACAGTAAAAATGTAAACAACTATACAGAACAACCTGTAAATTTGACAGTTTAAAACTTGTAATTTACATGACCATGCTGGCACTTAACCTTCTGAAACTGTAAAAATCTGCTTTTTACTTTATAAGGTATTGTTAATCACCATAAAAATCACAGAAGAGCGCATGATGACATGAAGTTCACCAATAGTCGCTCTTCAAGGAGCAATGACCAATAAACATGTAGAGAAAGTGCTCAGTGTCACTCACACAAACACTTAACACCATCAGGGTAACACATGTGAAATTTAATAATGCAGTAAACATTAACTAAACTACATCAAATGTAACACAGAACACCTCAATGTACGTAACTGATATTAAAAATAAGAAGAAACATAACTATTACCATAAAATATAATGAAATATGATGGTTCATGCAGAGATGGTTCATGCAGAGAATTGTGGAAATGCCCGATTATTGTTTTTTACTGTAATTTTAACAATCATTTACTGTAAAAAATACATGTACTCTTGTTAAACATAATGTAAATTTTTACCATTAATTATACAGGAAAATCATACTTTTTACATCTAAAAAATTTAATTTTTACAACATTATATTGAATTTTACATTTTAAAATATATTTAAAAATTTTACTGGATATTTTACAGTTAATACTCATCAATTAACGTTTTGGTCTGTAGCATTTTTACAGTCTTTTACCATTAAAATTACAGACATTTTTACAGTGTAGATTTAAATTACATGACATTTCTCCACTTGGCTACACAGATGTAAAAGTGAAAGTGGAGCTTTAGAGTAAATAAAAGGCTTAAATATTAATCTGTTTCTCACCAACACCTATTATATTGCTTCTGAAGATATGGATGTGAACACTGGAGTCTTATGGATTACATTTATGTTTCTTTTATGTGATTTTTGGAGCTACAAAGGTCTAAAAACCATTCACTTGCATAGTATGGAACTACAGAGCTGAGATATTCTTCTAAAAATCTTTGTTTGTTTGTTTGTGTGTTCAGCAGAAGAAAATAAGTCATAAACATCTGGCATGGCATGAGGGTGAGTAAATGATGAAAGAATTTTCAATTTTGGGTGAACTATCCCTCTAACTACTTTATAGGCAGGGCTCGAGTTGAGGGGGGATGTGAGGGGATGCCATCCCCCTTGTTGCAAGAAATACCAAAAAGCATCCCCCTTGTAAAATCACCATCCCCCCTTACCATCCCCTTTAGATCAATTGTCATGCAAGTAAAATATTTAATATTTAATTTTAATAAGTTTAATAAATAACACACTTTAAATAAGGGCGATTAGCCAGTCAGAATTAGATTTCGACATGTGTGAGGATGCCAGATTTCTATAGGTGAAATCCCCCAATCAGATCTGGACACTTGTACAGTTTGAATATATGCTGCCAGGGTGATGCTTTAGTCACGCAATCTGGCAATCTTGAGCGTGCGAACTCCCTCTCCACTGCGAAAAAAGATGCCGGTTTTCTGAAAACACTGTAAAACAGGTATGTCAGAGTTTGCGATGGGTCGACTTGTCCTTCCTAGTGTTCACATGAAACTTAAGCCACAAGTTTCCAAATGTTTCACGCACTTTCAAACATGGTCAAGTAGTAGATTGGAGTAGAAAAATGCATGTCTGCAGTGGGCGAGCAATCAAGAAAAAACTTTTTTCATGATCATAATGTGGATTCTTTTCACAAAATTAATCATAAAATACAATTACAGAGGGTAACAGTTGCATATTATGGCCATGTGTCCTAAAGGTCAACGAAGTGACACTCATTTTTGTCCAGATCTATTAAATGAAAAATACATAAAAAATGCAATTCACACAAACCATTCACTTGAAAACACCTCTTCTATGATTAACCTTTTTCAATTGCTGAGTTTAAAGTCATATTGATATTTTTTTTTCTTTTTTTCTGGGGCTTAAAGTAACAGTCTCAATCTAACAAGTCTCATTAAAATCTGACATTCCAGAAAAAGAAATGTTGGCATGATTAGTGCAGAATAATATATTATTATTATTTCTTTAACAAATAAACAGTGAAACTAATTAATATTTTAAAATGCTTTTGTCCACCAAATCAAAATCTTTGGGTGTAACCAACATGTAGGTAGCCATTTTGTTGTTTATGTTGACCATAAAACTATAAAACACAGTAAAATAGTGCTTTGTTAGTATTTAGTTTGCTGAGATAAACATTGGTACTGAGATGGGCCACTTCTATTAAAATGAATGGGAGAAATTGGAACGTCCAGCAGTCAACAGATGTAGACACAATCAGTGGTCCGACACAAAATGAAAATAACCACACATATACAGTGCATCCGGAAAGTATTCACAGCGCTTCACTTTTTCCACATTTTGTTATGTTACAGCCTTATTCCAAAATTGATTAAATTCATTATTTTTCTCAAAATTCTACAAACAATACCCCATAATGACAACATGAAAGGAGTTTGTTTGAAATCTTTGCAAATTTATTAAAAATTAAAAAAACGAAAAAAAAAAAATCACATGTACATAAGTATTCACAGCCTTTGCCATGACACTCAAAACTGAGCTCAGGTGCATCCTGTTTCCATTGATCATCCTTGAGATGTTTCTACAACTTGATTGGAGTCCACCTGTGGTAAATTCAGTTGATTGGACATGATTTGGAAAGGCACACACCTGTCTATATAAGGTCCCACAGTTAACAGTGCATGTCAGAGCACAAACTAAGCCATGAAGTCCAAGGAATTGTCTGTAGACCTCCGAGACAGGATTGTATTGAGGCACAGATCTGGGGAAGGGTACAGAAACATTTCTGCAGCATTGAAGGTCCCAATGAGCACAGTGGCCTCCATCATCCGTAAATGGAAGAAGTTTGGAACCACCAGGTCTCTTCCTAGAGCTGGCCGCCTGGTCAAACTGAGCGATCGGGGGAGAAGGGCCTTAGTCAGGGAGGTGACCAAGAACCCAATGGTCACTCTGACAGAGCTCCAGAATTTCTCTGTGGAGAGAGGAGAACCTTCCAGAAGAACAACCATCTCTGCAGCACTCCACCAATCAGGCCTGTATTGTAGAGTAGCCAGACGGAA
The DNA here is from genome assembly GCF_019703515.2 of Myxocyprinus asiaticus. NCBI lineage: Eukaryota > Metazoa > Chordata > Actinopteri > Cypriniformes > Catostomidae > Myxocyprinus > Myxocyprinus asiaticus. The sequence goes on along the minus strand of NC_059356.1, from coordinate 17,440,654 downwards.
GCCACTCCTCAGTAAAAGGCACATGACAGCCTGCCTGGAGTTTGCCAAAAGGCACCTGAAGGACTCTCAGACCATGAGAAACAAAGATTGAACTCTTTGGCCTGAATGGCAAGCATCATGTCTGGAGGAAACCAGGCACCGCTCATCACCTGGCCAATACCATCCCTACAGCGAAGCATGGTGGTGGCAGCATCATGCTGTGGGGATGTTTTTCAGTGGCAGCGACTGGGAGACTAGTCAGGATCGAGGGAAAGATGAATGCAGCAATGTACAGAGATATCCTTGATGAAAACCTGCTCCAGAGCGCTCTGGACCTCAGACTGGGGTGAAGGTTCATCTTCCAACAGGACAATGACCCTAAGCACACAGCCAAGATAACAAAGGAGTGGCTCTGGGACAACTCCGTGAATGTCCTTGAGTGGCCCAGCCAGAGCCCAGACTTGAACCCGATTGAACATCTCTGGAGAGATCTGAAAATGGCTGTGCACCGACACTCCCCATCCAACCTGATGGAGCTTGAGAGGTCCTGCAAAGAAGAATGGGAGAAACTACCCAAAAATAGGTGTGCCAATCTTGTAGCATCATACTCAAGGACTTGAGGTTGTAATTGGTATCAAAGGTGCTTCAACAAAGTATTGAGCAAAGGCTGCTAATACTTACACTATATTGCCAAAAGTATTCGCTCATCTGCCTTTAGACGCATATGAACTTAAGTGACATCCCATTCTTAATCCATAGGGTTTAATATGACGTCGGCCCACCCTTTGCAGCTATAACAGCTTCAACTCTTCTGGGAAGGCTTTCCACAAGGTTTAGGAGTGTGTTTATGGGAATTTTTGACCATTCTTCCAGAAGCGCATTTGTGAGGTCAGACACTGATGTTGGACGAGAAGGCCTGGCTCGCAGTCTTCGCTCTAATTCATCCCAAAGGTGCTCTATCGGGTTGAGGTCAGGACTCTGTGCAGGCCAGTCAAGTTCTTCCACACCAAACTCGCTCATCCATGTCTTTATGGATCTTGCTTTGTGCACTGGTGCGCAGTCATGTTGGAACAGGAAGGGGCCATCCCCAAACTGTTCCCACACAGTTGGGAGCATGGAATTGTCCAAAATCTCTTGGTATGCTGAAGCATTCAGAGTTCCTTTAACTGGAACTAAGGGGCCAAGCCCAGCTCCTGAAAAACAACCCCACACCATAATCCCCCTCCACCAAACTTCACAGTTGGCACAATGCAGTCAGACAAGTACCGTTCTCCTGGCAACCGCCAAACCCAGACTCGTCCATCAGATTGCCAGATGGAGAAGCGTGATTCGTCACTCCAGAGAACGCGTCTCCACTGCTCTAGAGTCCAGTGGCAGCGTGCTTTACACCACTGCATCCGCCGCTTTGCATTGCACTTGGTGATGTATGGCTTGGATGCAGCTGCTCGGCCATGGAAACCCATTCCATGAAGCTCTCTATGCACTGTTCTTGAGCTAATCTGAAGGCCACATGAACTTTGGAGGTCTGTAGCGATTGACTCTGCAGAAATTTGGCGACCTCTGTGCACTATGCGCCTCAGCATCCGCTGACCCCGCTCTGTCATTTTACTTCATGGCTGAGTTGCTGTCATTCCCAATCGCTTCCACTTTGTTATAATACCACTGACAGTTGACTGTGGAATATTTAGTAGCGAGGAAATTTCACGACTGGACTTGTTGCACAGGTGGCATCCTATCACAGTACCACGCTGGAATTCACTGAGATCCTGAGAGCAGCCCATTTTTTCACAAATGTTTGTAGAAGCAGTCTGCATGCCTAGGTGCTTCATTTTATACACCTGTGGCCATGGAAGTGATTGGAACACCTGAATTCAATTATTTGGATGGGTGAGCGAATACTTTTGGCAATATAGTGTATGTACATGTGATTTTTTTTCTTTCGTTTTTTATTTTTAATACATTTGCAGAGATTTCAAACAAACTTCTTTCACGTTGTCATTATGGGGTATTGTTTGTAGAATTTTGAGGAAAATAATGAATTTAATCCATGTTGGAATAAGGCTGTAACATAACAAAATGTGGAAAAAGTGAAGCACTGTGACTGCTTTCCAGATGCACTGTATAAACAGAAAGAAAAAAAAAACATTTAAAAGAAAACACTTAAGAATAAATATATATATATAAAAAGCAATCTAATTTAACAAATATATATCCAAACAAAATGTCTCTCTCTACAGCCCGTCACCAAGCACCCCCAAAAAGGCCAAAAACCTGCCCCATTTCTTATCATATGCAGCCGAATTGCCAAGCCGTCTATATGATATTGGTGGTGGCGGCATAGTGGGCTAAAGCACATAACTGGTAATCAGAACGTTGCTGGTTCGATCCCCACAGCCACCACCATTGTGTCCTTGAGCAAGGCACTTAACTCCAGGTTGCTCCAGGGGGATTATCCCTGCAATAAGTGCACTGTAAGTCGCTTTGGAGTGCCCATCGACTTCCATCCCCACACCATTATCTGTCTCCCAATCATCACGCCAGTGAGGACCCACCTCTTTACATACCCATTGGCTATATACATAACCACCCCAACACACAAAGTCTGGTGACCAGGACCTCAGAAACAAAATTCTGGACTCCCAACCAAAACTCCTGAATCCTCAAACAAGACCAGAAGGCATGTAATAAATCTCCATCCTCCAACTGGCATCACCAACAGGTGGGTGTGTCTTTTAAACCCAGCCTATACAATCTAGAGGGGGTCCAATATAATCAATGCAAAATCTTAAATTGCATCAGACGGACCCTTGCATTTCTAGATGTAGACTTGATGTTTTTTTAGAATTCTATTCCACACTCCCTCCTCCAATACCAAGTTCAAATCTTTCTCCCACAATCTCTTGAGAGAAGTCGAAGTTCTGTCCCCCAGACTCTGAATTAACAGGGAGTAATACACTGATGTCACATGACCTTTTCCAAAAGCAGAAATCACCTCTCCCAGAGTATCTGCTGCTTTAGGGGGGTGTATGCTACTCCCAAAAATAGTACAGAGCAAGTGGCGTAACTGAAGATACCTAAAAAACTGAGATCTGGGGATCCCAAAATATTGAACCAAATTTTCAAAGGATCTCATCACACCACTCTCATAAAGATCACCGAGTGTATTAACTCCCCTTGCAATCCACTCTGACCAACAAAAAGGGGACTTATTAATGCATAGTTTGGGGTTTAGCTATAGGCTCGAGGAAACATTTAGATAATTACCTGAGAAAGGAAGATGTTAAAAAAAACAAATGATATTTATTTTGACATGTTTATGAAAAGGCACATTTTGTTAATGTGGTGTAACCCTGAGAAAAATTCTTGATATTTTTTACTCAAAAATTCATAATATTTATTAAAAAAAAAGAAAAGAAAATTCCTTAAGTTTTTTTTTAATTTTTTAATTAATTAATTTTTTTATAAAAGTTGTTTATACTCTCATGTATTCAAGTTGCAAAGAAAGTATTATAATACTTTTTACTTGATGGTTACACCACATGACAATTTTTTTTAATTTTATTATTTTTTTAGAAAATGCTATAAAGGTTTTTCAAAAATGCATGAAGCCAAATTGGACATAATACCATAACCTATAAATGTTTATAGGCCTATATAAAGTATGTTTATGTATATATTTACAGTGTTAAATACATACAAAAACTAATTGCTTATACTGTGTAAGTATATATCAAGAAATAAATACATATAATGATTTATATTTTTACTAAAGTTTATGGTTTTATTACAATGGTCTGTCATGTACTGTCATTACTGCATTGATGATCATGGTTTTGAGAATCGATACATGTGCCCTCTTCTGTAAACACAGGAACACACAATTATCTCAAACAACTCATTCCAGATATACAGTATCAAATCCGCTCATGCATTTGAAGAACAGAATTAGGTAGAGAGGAATTTTCACGATTAAAAGATCTGGAACACGTAATATCATCTCAGATGTACAGGTGCATCTCAATAAATTAGAATGTCGTGGAAAAGTTCATTTATTTCAGTAATTCAACTCAAATTGTGAAACTCGTGTATTAAATAAATTCAGTGCACACAGACTGAAGTAGTTTAAGTCTTTGGTTCTTTTAATTGTGATGATTTTGGCTCACATTTAACAAAAACCCACCAACTGGTTTTTTGACTGGTGTTTTGTTTTTAAGAAACCTATACACTTTAATTTTCATTAGTTCCACAACATGGTCATGATCAATTTTAATCTTGACTTTTTATGAAAATAATTTTAATGTTATAGCTACAAGTCACTGTTAATGTGGGAATGACATATTGATATGATATTGGTCTTATCAGACTAGATCTGCTAATGCTGCTGCTGCTGCAGAGCACGTACGTTGAACAAGAAAAATCAGCTTGCACCCCATAGAGTTTCATGGCTGAACTTGTGTCATTGAAACACTGTAAATGTTTCGCTGTAACATAAACTTTTCACTCGCAATTACCATTGTGTATGAAATGTGCTATATAAATAAACTTGCCTTGCCTTTCACTAATTTCTTGATTTATATGTACTGTCAGTATTGTTTGAAACTTCAGATTCGTTGAATCCCAAAGGATTCATAAACATTTGTATATCTCTAAAGTTGTTCAAGCATAAAAGGGTTTACGTTTCAGATGCTGTCAATACAATGATATTGGACATTTACATTTATGCATTTGGCAGATGCTTTTATCCAAAGCGACTTACAGTGTACTTATTACAGGGACAATACCCCCGGAGCAATCTGGAGTTAAGTGCCTTGCTCAAGGACACAATGGTGGTGGCTGTGGGGATTGAACCAGCAACATTCTGATTACCGATTATGTGCTTTAACCCACTACGCCACCCCCACTCATTTCATCAATATTAATATTGATTGATTAGGCTACAACAATGCAGACATAAAAATTGCTGGTACAATATATGGTCAGATTTGACTACATATCTGTGAAATATTGTGCATTGAATTGCACCCGGGAGTGGAAGTGTGGGTCCACCACATACTGAATTCAAGCCATCATCCAGAAAATATCACCTCATCCTCCCAAAGAACGTGTGTGAAGTAAATGAGACCAAAAATACTATGTCACTGCTGAGGTTCAAAAGATGTTGCAGTTCCAACACAAATGAGTTTGGAGATTGACAAGTCTAGGACCTTTCATCTTTTTATAGTCTCTGTTGAGGAGCTCTTTGAGCAACTACACATGAAGTCTTTCAGCATCACTGTGTATTAAACCTCTCTGATAATGTACTGTTCTGAATTAAAGGTAAAGGTAAAGTTAATTCATCATCATGTGGCAGCTTCCAGTCTATTTTGGTGTAGTCGATGGTCTAATTGTTATCGATCTTTCTGGCCAGATCAACAATACCAACAGATCGTTATTGTTTAATTTAATATGTTTTGATTACATCTAAGACATAGAATGACAAATCTATGAGACCAAGTGTGTCAAATAAACCATGAACATGTTGTGTTGACAAATGTCTAGCAGTGCTTTAGCATGTATAAATCATTAATCAGAAATCAGGGAGTAGGATGAATGCATTGCAGAAATGATAACAGATTTTTAAGGTGTCATATTGAAGGAGTTACTATTCATTTAAATGCTGGTTTTAGTTCCATTACTACTGCCAGCACTGTTCACCTGCACCCACGGTATGATGTATGTGTGGATGGTTCATGGTTAACTTTTAATAGACTTTCTCTGAGGCTAGTGCCTGTTGCTGACTAGTCATTAATGGTCTGACATCCTCCCAGAAGAAATTCTAAACATGTTAAATATTCATGATCTGAATTACGGAGGCAGAATTAAGCCAGGAAGTGGATTGCCATTAGTAAGAAGCCTGTTCACTAGTTCAGGGATTATCTGTGACTTTGTTTATTTCTGCACTTGATGCTGTGACTGGTAAACAATTCACAGTTTCAACATTTAACCCATCTATTATGTTTAAAAATAATGACACCTGTGATGTTCGGGTCAAAAATTACTGAATAAAGACTTCTATAGTAGCATTTTAACTGGAAAGAGTGCCACCTATTTGTGAGTTTTGGTACTACACATGTACAATAGATATACAGTAAATCTTTAGCTTTACTGTAAGGATTTACAGTACTTAAGACATAAGCTGATACTCATATTAATTACAAATTTAATTTTATTATTGCACAGCAAATATATTGTCAGCATTGTCAAATACTGTAACTAAGTGTGTCTGTGTGTGTGTGGACGGGTTTGGGTATTTTACGAGGACATTTTTTTAGGTTAAAAACTGGTAATTACAAGGGTATTATGCTATAAGTGTGGTTTATGAGGACATTTCTAGTGTCCCCATAATTCAAATCACTTAAAAAACATACTAAATATGTTGTAAATATACATCATGATGGCGCCGCAGATGGCTGCCTCGGTGTGGAGCGCTTCTATTGTTTTGCTGTTTTTGTTTGTTTGTCCTGTGTTTAGTCATCTTTTTTCAGTCAGTTTTACCAGAGACGAACTGCTGAACATTCGACAGCATACACCAGTAAATCTTTTCTCGGATTTTGAATATTCAGACATTTTGTTTGACATTTTAGTCGGAGGCACGGCTGTGTTGTTTAAATGCGCTATGAGATGCAGGCGAGGGAGACGAGCAGGCGCGCTGGTCAAACTCCGTCGGCAGGGCTTTCGAACAATGCTGCCGAGCATTCATCTTGCGAATCTCCACTCTCTTCCTAACAAAATGGACAAACTACATCTCCTCACCCTCACAAACAAGGACTTTTCAAACTCTGCTGCCTTGTGCTTCACAGAAACCTGGCTGAGTGAAGCCATTCCGGACAGCGCGTTACATCTGCCGGGCTTTAAGCTGTTCAGTGCGGATCGCATCACGGAGTTAATGGGGAATATGAGAGGCGGTGGCATGCTTTTACATCAATGAAAGTTGGTCTACAGATGTAACAATGTTAAAGAAGATGTGCTGTCCTAATTTGGAAGCGCTCTTTATTAACTGTAAGCCTTTCTACTCGCCGCAGGAGTTTTCCTCGTTTATTCTGGTGAGTGTGTATATTGCGCCAATCACATGTTTGAACACAGCGCTGCAACAGCTGGCTGATCAGATCACAGACATGGAACAACAATACCCGGACTCAGTTATTATTATTCTTGGGGATTTTAACAAAGCAAATCTCACAAGTGAACTGCCCAAATACAGACAGCACATTACATGCCCAACCAGAGACAGAAATATACTGGATCATTGTTACACAACAATAAAGGATGCATATCGCTCTGTTCCTAGAGCAGCTTTGGGACTCTCTGATCACTGTCTGGTTCATCTTCTTCCAACCTACAGACAGAAATTAAAATCTGCTAAACCTATATTAAGGACTGTAAAGCGATGGACCAACGAAGCAGAGCTGGAACTACAAGCCTGCTTTAACTGCACTGATTGGAGTGTTTTTGAGGCTGCTGACACCAATCTGAATGAGCTCACATATACTCTTACATCATATATCAGTTTTTGTGAGGATATGTGCATTCTTACTAGGACTTATTTAACATTTAACAACGACAAACCATGGTTTACAGCAGAACTCAGGCAGCTTTGTCAGGCCAAAGAGGATGAGTACAGAGGATAAAGTCTTGTACAATCAGGCCAGGAACACACTGAATAAGGGAATCAGAGTGGCTAAAAGAAGATACTCTGAGAAGCTGAAAAACAGGTTTTCAGCTAACGACCCTGCATCAGTGTGGAGTGGCATGAAACAATTTACGAATCACAGGACTCCTGCCCCCAACCCTGTGGTGGACCAACAACTGGCTGACGACCTGAATGTGTTCTACTGTAGATTTGAAAGGCCCAATCTCACACCCTACACCCACTCTGACCTTCACTTCACACAAACACCAGCACCTCCTGCAGCCCCCCTCCTCCCCCTCCTGCTACTCAACCTGCACTTAAGATCTGTGAAGATGATGTGAGCCACGTCTTTCGACAACAAAAGATAAGGAAAGCACAAATCAAAATCAAATCACTTTTATTGTCACACAACCATATACACAAGTGCAATAGTGTGTGAAATTCTTGGGTGCAGTTCAGAGCAACGTAGTAGTCATGACAGTGATGAGACAATTTACAATAAACATCAGATTTACAACACAATTTAAAATCTAATATACACATAATTACACACAACACAATATACAAATAATAACATACAATGTACAGTATACAATACACACAATATAGAATACACATTATACAATAAAAAAAGTATATATAGTATATATAGAATGTACAGTAGGTTGTATTGTACTGTATTGACATTTAGGCTGTCGGTTGATAGTAAGTTGTTAAGAGAGAATATAATATAATAATAATATAATTTATGACAGTCCGGTGTGAGATATAAGAGTAAGAGTAATAAAGTGCAGTGCTGATGTATTTTGATCATGGGAGATCAAGAGTTCAGAAGTCTGATTGCTTGGGGGAAGAAGCTGTCATGAAGTCGGCTGGTGCAGGTCCTGATACTGCGATACCACCTGCCTGATGGTAGCAGTGAGAACAGCCCATGGCTCGGGTTGCTGGAGTCTCTGATGATCCTCCGAGCTTTTTTCACACACCACCTGGTATATATGTCCTGGAGGGAGGGAAGCTCACCTCCGATGATGTGTCTGGCAGTTCGCACCACCCTTTGCAGTGCTTTGCGGTTGTGGGCGGTGCTGTTGCCGTACCAGGCAGAGATGCAGCCAGTCAGGATGCTCTCTAAAGTGCAGGTGCAGAACCGTGTGAGGATGTGGCGGTTCATTCCAAACTTCCTCAGCCGTCTCAGGAAGAAGAGGCGCTGATGAGCCTTCTTCACAACGGCTTCAGTGTGGACGGACCATGTTAGTTCCTCAGTGATATGGACACCCAGGAACTTGAAGCTGCTGACTCTCTCCACTGGTGCTCCATTGATGGTGATGGGACTGTGTTCTCTATCTCTTCTCCTGAAGTCCACCACAAGCTCCTTTGTCTTACTGACATTGAGGGAGAGGTTGTGCTCCTGACACCAGTGTGTCAGAGTGTGCACCTCCTCTCTGTAGGCTGTTTCATCATTGTCAGTGATCAGACCTACCACTGTCGTATCATCAGCAAACTTAATGATGGCATTGGAGCTATGTGTTGCCACACAGTCATGTATGTACAGGGAATACAGGAGTGGGCTGACAACACAGCCCTGTGGGGCTCCAGTGTTGAGGGTCAGTGATGAGGAGATGTTGCTGCCTATTCTAACCACCTGGCATCTGCTTGACAGGAAGTTCAGGATCCAGCTGCACAGCGAGCTGTTTAAGCCCAGAGCCCGGAGTTTCTCATCTAGCTTGGATGGCACTATGGTGTTGAATGCTGAGATGTAGTCTACAAACAGCATTCTCACATAAGTGTTCTTTTTTTCCAGGTGGGAGAGAGCAGTGTGTATTGTAGATGCAATGGCATCATCAGTGGAGAGGTTGTTGCGGTAAGCAAACTGCAATGGGTCTAGTGAGGGAGGCAGCACAGAGCAGATGTAATCTCTGATTAGTCTCTCAAAGCCTTTGCTGATGATGGGGGTCAGAGCAACAGGGTGCCAGTCATTTAAGCAAGTTATTTTGGATTGCTTTGGAACAGGCACAATGGTGAATGTTTTAAAGCATGTGGGGACTACAGACAAAGAGAGGGAAAGGTTGAAAATGTCTGTAAAAACACCAGCCAGTTGGTTCGCGCACACTCTGATGATGCGGCCCGGAATGCCATCTGGACCCGCGGCTTTGCAGATATTCACCCATTGGAAGGATCGGGTTACATCCTCTACAGAGATGGAGAGTGAACTAACCTCTGTAGCTTCTGCCGCGAGAGCTCTCTCCGCGAGTGCGGTGTTATTTCCCTCAAAATGAGCATAAAAAGTATTTAGCTCATCCGGGAGAGAGGCAGCGGTGTTCACTGCGGAGTTTTTATTCCCTTTAAAGTCCGTGATGATGTTAATTCCCTGCCACATGCTTCTAGAGTTGGTGGTGTTAAACTGTCCTTCAATCTTGTCCCTGTATTGACGTTTTGCTGATCTGATGGTTTTTCGGTGGGCATAACTGGCTTGTTTATGCTCCTCCGCATTCCCGGAATTAAAAGTGGAGGTCCGCGCATCAAGTGCCGCGCGAACATCGCTATTAATCCAAGGTTTCTGCTTCGGATAGATCCATATTGTTCTGGTCAGAACGACGTCCGCTACGCACTTTCTGATGAAACACGTTACGCTATCAGCGTAAAGCTCAATGTCATCATCAGAGGCGGACCAGAACATCTCCCAGTCCGCGTGATCAAAACAGTCTTGTAGCGTAGAGTCTGATTGGTCCAACCAGCACTGGATCTCTCTGAGGGTGGGTGCTTCCTGTTTCAGTTTCTGCCTGTAAGCGGGCAGAAGCAGAATGGAGTGGTCCAATTTGCCAAATGGTGGGCGGGGGAGGGATTTGTAGCCGTCCCGGAAGGGAGAGTAGCAATGGTCCAAAACCTGGTCCCCTCGTGTGTTAAAACTAATGTGTTGGTGGTATTTTGGTGCGACTGATTTGAAACTGGCTTTATTAAAGTCCCCGGTCACAATGAACGTGGCCTCTGGGTGCGCGGTTTCCTGCTTACTTATAATCTCATACAGTTCCTTGAGTGCCCGGTCTGTGTCGGCTTGTGGCGGGATTTACACAGCAGTGATAATGACCTCTGTGAATTCCCTCGGTAGCCAGAATGGTCGACACAGAAGCATGATAAATTCCAGATCAGGAGAGCAGAAAGACTTGATAGAATGTACGTTCCTCTGATCACACCAGGATTTGTTGATCATAAAACATACACCACCACCTCTGCTTTTACCTGAGAGGTTTTTCGCTCTGTCCACTCGGCACACGGAGAACCCCGCGGGTTCAATGGCTGAGTCTCGAATTTCCGCAGACATCCAAGTTTCCATAAGGCAGATAATGCAGCAGTCCCTCGTCTCTTGTTGGAAAGAGATCCGCGCTTTCAGCTCGCAGAGCTTGTTATCCAGAGACTAAACATTTGCCAGTAGAATACTGGGTAGCGGGGGTCGATTTGCATGACGTCTTACTCTGATGAGAACACCGGCTCTGTTTGCCCTTTTTCTTTTGCGTTTCCGTGGCCGGGCAGCCCAGACAAAGGGCTCCGCTGATGTGTTTGTAAACAGCGGGTCGGCATTGAGGAATTTGAAGTCCGGTTTACGGTGTGTAATTGCTGAACCAATGTCCAAAAGTGTTTGTCTGTCATAGGCAATAAGGCAGACAACATCCAATACAAAAAACATAAGAATTGTAGACAAAACAAACAAAACACTACAATGTTGTGTCAGAGCTTGCAACGCAGCAGCCATACTCGGCACCATCTTGAGTCCAAAAAAAAGCACAGGGCCCAGATGGCGTTTCACCTGCATGTCTTAGATCCTGTGCTAACCAGCTGGCCCCCATCTTCACACAGATCTTCAATAGATCACTGGAGCAGTGTGAAGTCCCAAGCTGCTTCAAACATTCCACTATCATCCCCATCCCAAAGAAACCAAAAATCACAGGACTTAATGACTACAGACCTGTCACCGTGACGTCTGTGGTCATGAAATCATTTGAGAGACTGGTGTTGGCCCACTTGAAGAACATCACTGGACCCTTCCTAGATCCCCTTCAATTTGCTTATTGAGCAAACAGGTCTGTGGATGATGCACTCAACATGGGATTGCATCATATCCTGCAACATCTGGACAGACCAGGGACATATGCAAGGATCCTATTTGTGGAATTCAGTTTGGCTTTCAACACCATCATCCCAGCTATTCTCCGGAATAAATTACACCAACTCTCTGTTCCCATGTCTATCTGTCAGTGGATCACCAGCTTTCTGACGGACAGGCAGCAGCTAGTGAGACAGGGGAAACTCACTTCCAGCACCTGTACAATCAGCACTGGTGCCTCCCAGGGATGTGTGCTTTCCCCACTACTCTTCTCCCTCTACATCAATGACTGCATCGCCAATGACCCCTCTGTCAAGCTCCTGAAGTTTGCAGATGACACCACTATCATCGGCCTCATCTGAGATTACGATGAGTCTGCATACAGAAGGGAGGTTAAACAGCTGGCTGTCTGGTGCAGTCAAAACAACCTTGAGCTGAACACACTCAAAACGGTGGAGATGATTGTGGACTTTAGGAGGAACACCCCAACACTGACCCCCTCACCATTCTAAACAGCACTGTGGCAGCAGTGGAGTCATTCAGGTTCCTGGGCACTACCATCTCACAGGACCTGAAGTGGGAGACCCACATTGACTCCATTGTGAAAAAGGCCCAGCAGAGGTTGTACTTCCTTCGCCAGCTAAGGAAATTCAACCTGCCATAGGCGTTGCTGATACAGTTCTACTCAGCAGTCATTGAGTCTGTCCTCTGCACTTCAATAACTGTCTGGTTTGGTTCAGTTACGAAATCAGACATCAGAAGACTACAAAGGACAGTTCGGACTGCTGAGAGGATTATTGGTTGCCCCCTGCCCCCTCTTCAAAGACTATACACATCCAGAGTGAGGAAAAAGGCTGGAAAAATCACTCTGGACCCCACTCACCCTGCCCACTACCTTTTTGAACTGTTGCCTTCTGGCCGCCACTTCAGAGCTCTGAGCACCAGAACCGTTAGGCACAGGAACAGTTTTTTTCCCTCAGGCTATCCATACCATGAACAGTTAAATTGCCTCATTGAGCAATAACTATGTGCAATACACAGTTTAGTCTTCATATATTTATCCAACACATCCAACCTCTTCTGCCTTTTCATTCCTCTGAAAAACAAAAACAAAAAAACATTTGCACTGTACATAACAGATTTGTATTTACACTGTACATAACAGATTGTATTAGATTTGCACTACCCATGTGTATGTGTGTATGTATGTATGTGTGTGTCTGTATGTATGTGTATAATTATTTTTATTTTTTATTATTATCTATGTCTTGCTGCTGTTTTTGTATTGTTTTTGTATTGTTGTACACTGGAAGCTCCTGTCACCAAGACAAATTCCTTGTATGTGTAAGCATACTTGGCAATAAATCTCATTCTGATTCTGATTCTGATTCTAAATGATGTATTTGTTTCTTTGTTTTTTTGAAAATGTAAAAGTGCAGGAAGTTTTTTTGTGAGGGTTAGGTTTAGGGGATAGAATTTATAGTTTGTACAGTGTAAAAATCATTATGTCTATGGAGAGTCCTTATAAGGATAGCCGCACCAACGTGTGTGTGTGTGTGTGTGTGTGTGTGTGTGTGTGTGTGAGTTGGTTTTTGTGGTTTACGAGGACATTTTTTTAGGTTAAAAACTAGTAAATTACTCTTTAGAACCCGTACCCTGTTCCTTTGCATCACAAAGGAAAGAGTTACTGTGTAATAAAACCTCATTCCAACAAGCTTCTAAATTTAGTTGGTTATGTAATGCAAACATTAAAATGTATCTCTTTACAAGTCATGCACTAAAGTAAGTGGTTTTTTAGGTTACAAACTAGTATTTATGTAAGGTTAGGGGATAGAATATATAGTTTGTACAGTATTAAAATAATTATATCTGTGGAGAGTCCTCATAATGATAGGAGTACCAACGTGTGTGTGTGTTTGTGCTTGTGCTTGCGTGCGTGTGTGTATGTTCATAAATTATATTTTTTAAAACTCTACATCATCAACATGATAAATATTTAGCTGAAACCCTGTTGTATTCAATGCATTAGATGTCTACTACCTCCTGGTGAAAGTTTCTGTATTTCTGGAAGTAGAAGACTTTGTAATATAATTTCTAAAATGTTCACCTTCATATGTTTATGCACTTGTCTTTTTTAGGTGAAATATTTGCTGATTTTGATAAAGTAAAAGTAACAATAATGTTTATTATCTCTTTAATAGAGAGAGAGCGAGAGAGAGAGAGAGAGAGAGAGAGAGAGAGAGAGAGAGAGAGAGAGAGAGAGAAAGAGAGAGAGAGAGTCACTCTTGACTCAAGAGATGCTTTACAACTGCATTGAAAACCAGCATTATTTACACCCGGGTCATATTTGACGTGAACAGAATAGGTGTAAGCAAAAAGTTTGACATTCCATAAATATAAACAAATAATATAAAAAACAAAAATCTTTTTTTTTTTTTTCACATATTCATTTTTTTTTTCAATGTTGAGGATAACCCAAAAGCATTTTGACCAAACATAAGATTAAGTCTAGTTTATCACAGTTTTTAACTCTTAAATGGGTCAAAAATTAGCTTAAAGTGAGCTACGTGATGTGATCATCTTTCAATTAAGCTTTCCATGGGTGTGACATGGAGTATCTGTGAGCATAACACTTCTTTAATTTATTTATGGGCTCTATATGCCTTATAGGATAAGTCAGCCTTATCTTTTTAAAATTTCGTGACTGTGGCGACATTTTGCCAAAACACGTATCCTTACACGCATCTTGGCCGTTCCGAGGTGAAATGTCCTTTGACTTGAAAAGCGAGTCAAATGGTCTCCCAAACAGATGAGGTTCGTAAAGTTAATGCAATATTGAGTTTTAAATCAACAAAACCTACCTCCCTACCCTGAACCTTAAACCTAAACTGAACAGATAGTGTTAAAAAAACAAAAAGAAGCAAATGTGACCTTAAAACCGCAATTGCTGAAGCAACCATGCCATTTTGTGGTGCTTCTATGACTATTTCCACTCCTGTGTTGACTCATGTGCTCTTCAGAATCCGTACCCTGTTCCTTTGCATCACAAATGCAGCGCGCCATCAGCTGCGCTACTGTGTAATTAAACCTCACTTGAACAAGTTTCTAAATTTAGTTGGTTATCTAATGCAAACATTAAAATGTATCTCTTTACAAGTCATGCACTATACTAAGTGTTTTCATGTGATAAGATAGCATATTGTGAGGAACAGGGCAGAAAGTCGTTTATAAACTGATAAACTGCCGGTTTACTCACAATTTGTGTGAAAATGAATAAAAGTCATGGTTGTTGTAGTACCTCTAGTTCATTTGAACAGGAAACTGTCATGATATGCAGAAAAAGCCTCATACTTTTTTTTTTTTTTTTTTTGCATAAATGTACTGTAGGCATTTTAATGTGATTCTATAAGACTAGGTTGGGATTAGTGGAGAGAGACAAGAAAATATTGGGTAGAGAGATGTGATTGGGACATGATACAGGCCAGATTTGTTTTTTAATTCTGATTTTGGACAGACAGAAATTCTGATTATAAGAATTGCCTCAATTATAAGAATTATAAGGATAAGTCTACAGACATATCTACAAATTTGTTTGATGTTTTCTCAGCAGCCTGTCATGGACTGACACTGTGGCGCAATCATCTGAATTTTTCATCCATGCCAGTGGTATGTACAATTTCAGATAATCACACCCCTAAATTGCCAGGGTTGGGAGGGTTACTTTTGAAATGTATTCCACTACAGATTCCACTATGCTGTAAAATGTAATTTGTAACGTATTCCGTTAGATTACGCAAGGTCAGTAACGTACTCTAAATACTTTGGATTACTTCTTCAGCACTGGTAGATTTTTTCACTTGTTTTGACTATATAAACTCTCAAAATACACATGTTAAAAATACATTCTCTGAAAAACCTAAATATCTTATGCAGTGTTGTTTCTAAAACAAGATTAATCAAATTGATCTTGTTTTAAGGATTTTTAGATATTTTTACAGGAAAACAATAAAAAAATTATTATCAAGAATACGATTTTTGCCCTAACATCAAAGGTCTTACTAGAAAAAAATGAAATTATGATCCAATGTGAATTTTCTTGATAAAAAAAAATATGATTGTGGCTGGGAACATGTGCATGTAAAATGGCTAGAAATAGCATTTTAGCGTAGAGTAAAGCTGACAATTTACACAAGGTTTATTTCTATTTCTTCTGCTCAAAACTTACTTCAAACTTACTTCTCTGTCTGCTCGTATGAATGTAACACATCATAAGAAAGTGTTTCACCGCTATTCAAATGCACTTTGGATCGCATCATTTATTATAACATTATAACATTATGTATAAATGTTTTCCATCTGAAAGGACTAAATATTAAATGAAACAAATGACAATAAAATACTTTTTGAATGTAACTGTATTCTAATTACCAATTATTTAAATTGTAACTGTAGTGGAATACAGTTACTTATATTTTGTATTTTGAATACATAATCCCGTTACATGTATTCCGTTACTCCCCAACCCTGTAAATTGCAATGTCGGTCAGACAGTTTCTTCCTGTTAAAGTGGGAATCTCTTGGCCAAAATAAGCTTCAAACTGGACAAACTTAATGCTGATTGTCAAAAGTCTTGCTACCTGACGCAAATGCTCTACTCACTACTACAATGGCTCCAAAAATGCTTTCAGCAACTTTTGTCCTCATCAGGTTACCATGCATATGATCTGTGCACTTGCATAAAAAGCTAAATTAATAGTAATAATAATAATAATAATAATTATTATTATTATTATTATTATAACAAGTATATAGCAAATGAAGTAAATAACAGCAATTACTTATAAATAACAAATTATATAACAAATTGATAGTGCCTTTCTTCTTTTTATGGCAATAAGCCACTGATTAAACTGCCACAGAAAATAGGGATCGGTACTGGATGGAAATATACTGTATGTTTCAAAAGGTTACTGTGTTAGCAAGCGATACAACTCATATATCATATACAACCATTTATCACACTGCTCAATACAAAGTACTGTAGTCTATTGATTACTCTATTCAATTCAAACATGAGAAGAACATTTACCCATGGACACCAGAAGATTCATAAAAAAGCACATTGCAACAGATATAAATATCTTGGCACTTGTATGACTCTGATCAACTCTTATTTACCATAACTGATGATGCAAAGAAAACATTAAAGGGGACATGTCATGGATTTTTTTTTTCTTACTTGAGGTTCACTTATTATGTTTTCTTGCACAAAAAACACTCACAATGTAGTAATACATTACCTTTTACTACCCTGTGTTTAGCCCTCTGTATAAAACACTCTGTTTTCCCCGTAGTATAGCTTTAAGGCCGGCCACTTTTCTGATTGGCTTACATATTTGCAGAGTGAACGCCATTACACATGTGGAAATGTAAGCGCAGCGTAGTTCTAGTGGGAAGACTAGCAGCTGTACATCATCACACCATTAGCTAGGTAACTCCTAGCCAATCACATGTAAGCCAATGCCTTATAAGTCTGCTCACAATCTATCACATTGCATTTCAGTGTGCTAACACAGCAACCTCCACCACCCCACCACCACCAGTTGAGTCCTGTCCTGCATGGGGTTAGAGTCCTATCTCTGGCAGGATATGACGGTTCTGAGTACAACATCTTCAGACCGCCAAACGGGGCTTACACCAAAGAGAGACATTACATTTCTGTTTTATATTCATCAAATAAATGTCATCTTAAATTCACTCAAGTCTGCGAGTCTTCCTGATAGAACTGTATTTTCCAAAAATGAAAGAACGAAAACATGCAAGCAATTTACAAAATCCACTAAAAGCACTCACTCCAGACAATCATTGATAGCTGTATGTCCCAATATATGTGAAGCACACAAATTACAATAGTTGTTCGACTGAATAACTGAAAACCGAATAAAGTTATCATACTGTTGCTTGCCAATACTTTTATTATCAGACATACAATACTTGGTGATAAAAAAAAATGATATGTAAAGCTGACAACAGTGTAAGTAGTCTAGACTAACAGAAGCCATGAATGTAAAAGGTTAATAAGTCTTCGGCTGTAAAGAGAGTTATAAAAGACAGTGTGCTGGCTTGCAGGTTTCCCGTCTATAGTAACAATTGTGCAACTTCCAATGTTGGCATCCCTTATGCACTGTCTCTCTGAATTCACTGTGGCGATTACATAGGGGCTATTCAAATTACTCCTATCTCCTACGCCACAGGGGGGCGATTTCAAAACAAGTAATTTTTGTAGGATGGGAACAATTAATGCTCTTTTTGGGCTGGAAAGGAGATTTGAATTAAAATGTTTTTAATAATAATATTAATAATAATAATAATAATACTTTTTATTTATAGACACCTTTCATGACACTCAAGGTCACCTTACAAACAGAACACAAAAAAGTCATCCTTGAAAACATCAATAATAACAACATTAAGCAAACAATACTATGATATACAATAAAAACACTGGAAGATACAAAGTATGAACTCAGTACATGCACAGTCATAAAAAATCCTGTTTAAAAAGGTGAGTTTTAAGAAGAGATTTAAAAGTATGAAGACTTTCACTGTTGCAAATGTCAAAAGGAAGGGAATTCCATAAATGAGGGGCAGTATAACTAAAGGCTCTAGACCCCATAGTGTTCAGACAAATACATGGTATGACAAGAAGAGTTGATGAGGAAGATCTGAGGGTACGAGTAGGTGTATAGATATGAAAAATATCAGAGAGGTATGAAGGAGTAAGATTATTTAAGGCCTTGTAGTTAAGAAGCAAGATTTTGAAATCAATTCAGTACTTAACCGGAAGCTAATGCAAATGTTGAAGAACAGGTGAAATGTGTTCAATAGAGGGGGTTCTAGAAATGATTCATGCAGCTGAGTTCTGAACCAGCTGAAGTTTTGGAAGAAGTTTGGAAAGAAGACCAGAGAGGAGAGCATTGCAGTAATCAATACGTGATGTAACCAGTGCATGAATGAGAATGGCAGTGCTGTTCAATGTGAGAGAGGGACGAAGACGATTAATATTACGTAAATGAAAGTATGCAGAGTGAGTAATAATATTAACATGTGCTTCAAAGGATAAGGTGCTATCAAGGACAACACCCAGACTCTTAACCTGTGGTGAAAAAGAAGCAGTGGACTGATCGATAGTCACAGAAAAACTGTCAGTTTTTGCCAAATTAGATTTGGTGCCTACAAGGAGAATTTCAGTTTTACCACAATTTAATTTGAGAAAATTAGATGAGAACCAGTTTTTAAGTTCAAATAAACAGCTGGACAGAAAGGGCGGAGGAAGGGAAGAAGTGTGCTTGGAAGACAGGTAGAGCTGGGTGTCGTCGGCATAGCAGTGAAAATTGACACCATGTTTCCTAAATATATGACCAAGGGGCAGTAAATAAATAATAAATAGAAGAGGGCCCAAAGCTGAGCCTTGTGGAATGCCAGTGATAACTTGTGATGATTTAGATAAAATTTTTTGGAGTTGTATAAAATGAGTGCGACCAGAAATCAATCGAAACCAAGACAGGGGGGTGCCCGTAATTCCAACTGAGACCTGCCTGTCTAGGAGGATGTTATGTGAGATCGTATCAAAGGCCACACTCAGATCAAGAAGAATGAGTATAGACAGCTGACCAGAATCCGCAGCCAACAGCAGATCATTAGTCATTTTGACAAGTGCAGTTTCCGTACTATGATTTTATAGTACAATGATTTCTTATATCTCAAAATATCAAGGAAAATTTGATTCCTTATGACATGACCCTTTTAAAGCAGGTGTTATGTGTTGTTCAAATTGAGGTAGTACTTGCATTAAAAAAAGGTAGATGCAGCATGAATGGAACAGAATGCAGTTCTAGAGACATCTTAAAAACGTGGCGCTCCTGTGTGAGACAAAAAAAAAAAAAAAAAAAAAAAAAAACAGCTAGACACAGTGCAGCAGTCAAAGGTGTCAATCTAACACATGTTTACATGGAAAACCAAGTAAAAAACAGACAAATGCAAAAATGTGTAGAATGTGAAGGCCCCTGTATTGTTAGCACTTATAAAGTGCAGTAGATCCCAGCCAAACTCCATAGAAGGCCATGATGTTTGCCTCATCCCTCGAAAGATTCTGGTCCAGGATATTGTGAATGAACTGGGCTCATTAGGAGTGTCAGCGATGATAATCATCTGAACTTAGACAGGAAATGAGGCTCACTGTCTAAATCGCTGTGTCTAATTCGTCATTGTAATTGATGCTTTCCAATTTAAATACTAACCAAATCAGCACTAGCAACATTACTGCCCAATCCCCCATCTCATCATAAAGCAGTTTAATTAGCACAAGTCTTAGATTCAATTATATAGAGATACCGGCATAACAGACCAGTTAGTAATTACATATGCTAGTTTGAACAAGACTTTAGCTAATGCAATTTAGCTGAGTCTCTGAGCATGCATTGTCTAAATATGCCCAGGTTAAACTTAATACCCTGGGATTGAGTCATTACATTTCTATAGGGTTCTGTGGACAGAGCGGACAGCATGTTTAAAAGAATACTCTAAAAGCAAACATTAATAAGCCATCACACATAAAATGACTAAAATCTACCACACAAAATAGTACATTAAAATGTGAAACAAATATCCTCATACACATTTAATTATGTGATTTTATGCGTACAGCATTTTTAGACAGGTCAGGTGTGCTACAGAGCATGAAAGTGAGCACAAGCTAGGGGAAAACATGGACTTTATTCCTACCCTTCCTCAAACAGCATCTGGAGGGTGTTTAGTATATCTTATCGATCGAGCATCTAAAACTGACCTTTTCATCAGAATTTGGAAAGGCATTTGTGATGTTCAAGATGCTGGTATTGAATTCTTTCAAGTTCCAAACTGAAGTAAAGTTTCAGGGGTACAAAATAAAAAGAATAGGGTATAACACATTGTAGGTGGCAGTAATGTATTATATACTATAATAGGAAATGCAAAGCACTGCAAAGTCAGTCAAAGTCACTTTCCCATGCTCTGTTCATAAACCTAATGAGCTGCCTATGAAGGCGCCATTTTCAACCATTATAGGCTCACTCCAAATACGAAGGCTGTTACAAAAAGGTTGGCAAGTTTATGATGCTTCTTTAGATACCTCATTTTAGCCAAATTATAAGGCAGCATCACATATATCCTTTCCGGTGAAGGCAATTCCAAAAAGTATTGCAACAGTTCAGTGAAAAAATAAATCCAAGATGGTGGACAAGGCCAGAGAAATATTGGTTATAATTAAACTTATATTTCATTCAATACTTAAAACTATCAAATATAATAAAATAGTTGAAATAATGAAAAATAAAATAATGAATGATTTATATAGGCTAAAGCACAGCTAGCTCACAGCTTGCTCTCATAGATATAATAAAATACTTCAGTGTAATTAAAAATGGATTGTTTTACCCAATATTTGTGTGTGCTATACATTTTATGCTTATTAATTAGTCTCTCCTGCTGAGCGTGTGGTCTGTGGAGTTGCTGCCTACGTAGAGCATGACAAATCAGTCACTTATAAGGTTTCCTGACATTTTGGACGCTGCCCTTGGATGCAGCTGCCTTGGTAGTAGGCAGTGAGGCAGCTTGGTTTTGAAAGACAATGGGTCTGTTTCAAAACCAAGCTGCCACCTGCCTAAAGAGGCAGCTGTCTTCTATGGCAGCATCCAACCTAACTGAAATGCAGACTCATCAGTGAACAATTTGGAACGCTTTACATAGGCAGCAACTCAATAGTGCACCATACAAATAGTGCACCATACAAATAGCTCGAAGTGCACGGGAGACTCTATGTGCAATTGATTTCAATACAGCTATACACTATGCGAGAGGAACGATGCAATACCAGAGACTTTATAGAATGAGACATTGGTATAGGCCTACTTATGAATGGGACAAACCGTAACACTGAATATGGCGTCTCTAGGAATGGAAGTCCCGCCTTATAGTTAAAAATGCCAATCACATTTTTGACAGAGACAATTAAAAAACGCTGCACCAACCTGAAAAATAGCTTATTTCTGCATCATTTTAGCTAAAGAAGCATAATTTACTATACAACTGTTGACTGGTTTTATTGCTGATTTCAAATATGTTATTTGCTCTTAATCTTGACCAAGCGTTTTGGAGATTTCGGTCTTTCCCCATTTAAGTAAATATGAACTGTATCTGAAGTTGTCATGGACATGGACGCAGAGTGACCTGGCTTGCCTTCCCAGGGAAGGATACATACAATGATACCTTAGAATATGGTCAAAATAAGGTATTGCCAGAGGCAGCATAATTAAGGTACTTTCTTTTGGAACAGCCTTTGCATTGGGGGTGCCCTAAAGGAATAGTTCACCCAAAAATGAATATTCTCCTATGATTTACACACTCTCTTGCCATCCCAGATGTGTATGACTTTCTTTCTTCTACAGAACACAAACAAAGATTTCTGGAAGAATATTTCAGCTCTGTAGGTCCATATAATGCAAGTGAATGGATGCCAATTTTTTTAAGCTCCAAAAAGCACATATAGCCATCATAAAAGTCATCCATACTACCCCAGTGGATTAATTAATGTCTTCTGAAGCGAAAAGCTAGGTGTGTGTAAGAAATAGATCAATATTTATTTATTTTTTTACAAAAAATTCATGAGGGTTGAGGTCACACAGCCTCTTACATGTCATAAGCGCGTTAGCAAGTTCACATGAGAACTGAAGCTTGAAATACAGAAAAATACTGAAGCGCAGAGTTGTTTACAACAGAGGAGCGTAGATAATCACACATAAATGCCTCATTCGGCTGGTTTGGATACTGCGGCGCCATCTTGGGACGGTCAACAAGGAGAGCTGTTTCGATCGATTTGAATGCAAGTCAGACCGCTACATAAACAGCTTTTGTGTGGAAACAGTATTGCGGTGCATAGGAACAGCTGATAATAAGGTATCTACATATGAATATCTATGCAGAGGAGCTTACATGTTTGCGTCATGCGAGTGACAGTTTGAACTCCACCCTTGTCAACTTACAAACCACAAGCTGGCCGGAAGTGAACATTTTTAGTAAAAAAAAAAGTTTTATATGTATTGATCTATTTCTTACTCACACCTAGCATTTCACTTCAGAAGACACTAATTAATCCACTGGAGTCGTATGGATTATTTTTATGATGGGTTTTTGTGCTTTTTGGAGCTTCTAAAATTTGGCACCCATTCACTTGCAATGTATTGACCTACAGAGCTGAAATATTCTTCAAAAAACCTTTGTTTGTGTTCTGCTGAAAAAAGAAAGTTATACACTTCTGGGATGGCATGAGTGTGAGTAAATGATGAGAGAACTATCCCTTTAAAATGCTGCTTCCTGTGGTAGCTCTCTAGGATTTTGAATAGACCCAGTGTTTAACAGATAACCAAGGCAATTGTATTACTAAAGTATTAAAGTAAGAGAGAAAGAACTCACATTTATTGATGACAGAGTGAAAAATGCTTTACTGTTGTCTGTAGCAGAATGACTGGATATTTCTAGGAACTTTTGCATCACAGCTTTCTGTTTCCCCTGTATTGTAAATGTGCACTGTCATCTATTAGAGAAACGTAAAGGTAAAGGTGCAGCGCACAGGAAAGTCATCTCAGCATGCAGGTTGGGCACAAGCCTTTTTAATCAGAATCAATGACCTCTGTATGAACGGCACATTGGTTTGCACTTAGCACGGCATGCAGACTCGTCAGATATTTTTGTCTGAAGTTGTGTTTTTTGCATTTATCGTCTAGCTCACAATGTGGTTCTAGAATAGAGTTGCTTGGGCTCACAAAAGGCCTTTAGGGTACTTTTAATTTGAGGGGATAACTTTCAGCAGGCGATATTAGTAAGACACTAGCTGATGCAATTCCCAGTTCTCTAGAGCTATCACGAACTTGTCAGCTCATACCAGACATATAATAAGAGTCGCCCAGCTCTGTGAAAGCTTAGCTTCACCAAAAAAGACAACAGGAGTACATAGTGAACTGGCAGACAATTAACAGCACTGTAACTTTCAGATGTAATATCAGACCTTTGCCCTATGCCATTACTTATTACATTGACATGGTGGATGTGTTGACAGTAAGTAGGGACTAAGCCCCCTGATGAATTAGAATGTCAATCTGCATTAAAAGTGAAAGCCAGTGGACATCAGGATAACCTGTATTATGTAGACCTATTACTACACATACAGAGATCTAATAAAGGCAGGGCTTGAAAAGATTGCTGGTGTAAATGTTACAGAGGAATGTTCCCCCTGGAACTTTTAGTCTCAAACTGGCAGTAATTGCTTTATGTCTTTCTAGTTTATGATAGAAATTCAATTATGAATTAATTCTCTTTAATTCTGCAAGAGACAGACTTCAAAGTTAATTCAGTGGGAGAAGATAAAATGTTTCCTGTGCTGCACTACGATAAGCATATTAATTAAGTCATTGCAGGGGAATTATGCCAGTGATTAAAATGTTTACATTATTGGCATATATGTTGATGTTATTAAAATTTTGCCTATTACAGTGTCTCAGCAAGTTCACAATTTGATGTACACATTTTACTTTGGGATTGTCTTCTTCTACTAAATAAATAGTCCAAAAGCAAAATATCCACACTGCAGCTAATTCTGGCCAAGAAATGCCCAGGCTAGAGTATACTCAAATGCTCTAGAACTGACCGCAAGCCTGTATGGATGCATTTAACACATGCACACTTCAACTGCTTTATTATACTCTTTAGTAAAGCCAACTCAAGGCGCATGTGCAAACAACGGAAGTCTCCGTGAACAAATGTTCAGAAACATGCAGAAAAATAGCAGAACTTGTGTAGAGACTGTACAGTATGGTAAAGGAAATAAGTACAGACTAGTTCACACACAAAATTAAGAAAACAAAGAAGAATGAACAGTTGTATTATTAAAAAAGGAATTAATTTCTGTTATAACCCCCATTTCCTTGTAAAAAGAGATCTCTTGCATTCCAGAGGGTACTGATAGTAATCTATCAGCCTATTGGCTGAGGTGTTTGTTTACTGGGGCTCTGCAAATGGTCACAACTTGAGTACAGTGGGGGTTAAAGGTGGTCTGCTGATTGGTCAGTTTAAATGTATCAGGTCTGGTTCTGGTCACATTGTCAAGGAAGAGATAAAAGAGGATTGTTATGCTCTGGGCTCTTCTCTTGGGTGACTGGGTTGCAGGCCATCAAGCCAATCTCCTAGCTCTCAATGGCAACTCGCTCTCTGCCCTTTCACAGTCTTTCTGTCTTTCTACTCAGGTAGTATGCATACTGGTTTCATCTACATGTTTCAAATATCCAATTTGTAATGATTCCATCTAAATTCCATCTAAATTGTAAATCTGATGTAGCCTTTAAAGCCATTAACTGTTATTAAACAGTTTCTCTTTAATCCATGTGTAGTTTAATTGAACTGTTTACACTACAGTGTATTAAGATTAAACATTTAAGTGCTACACTTTGCATTACAATAAGGTCATAATAAGGTTATTGAAGGTGCTCTCCCACATTTGGCACACTTTTTTTTTTCGTCATTGGTATAAGTAGCTGAAGAAATATTAACAGCATCATGCTGTTGACATTTCTTCGGTCACCTCGACATTCTTACAGCTGAACCACTTTAGTTGAAAACCCACCTTACACAGTTGCACTTAAGGATGTCTAGTTTGATTGCTACTAAAGACCTCATACAAAACTCTGAATATATTTTAATGAAGTTCCAAACATAAGTTCGGCAGGAGTTTGTTCATCTAGTCATGCCAATCATATCTCACGGATATATGAGCAGCTGCTTCCCTCACTCCGGTGACAATCTTTACGGCATCTCTTAACCTCCATATCTGCACCTTTATATTTATAACGCCTATATCAATATTTTTTATTTTTTTTGTTTTCAAAATTGTCATTCATTTCTTTGCTTTAGTCAGATAGTCCAGGGGGGATCTCAGAGCTCATGCCCAGTTCCGTGTTCGAGCCCCTCTGTTATGAACGGCACACCAAATCCATTTACCTTAATACACTCCTGGAGTACTATGTATGAACCAGTGAACTCGTGAAAAATAATTGATGTCACTAACCTATCAAAGTTTGGCATTATTTCATCTTAATAAATGTGTATCGTAATAAACCAGTACCTTATATGACTGACTGAATAAAAATAAATAAATATAAAAAAAATTAAAAAAAAACTTTTTGTGCCTTCTTTACCTTGTTTCCTTTATTTTTTTACCATTAACCACCAGTTTTACCATTTGTATCTCTGAATTAATCTAAAAAATGAAAGCTTTTTAAAAAACCTTTTACAAAGTGCCTGGAACTTGTTCCACTTCTGGCTATTTTACTGGCTGTTTCTCACTGTAGATCCCACAGTATGTGTCTGTGTACCACTCTGCAATTAGCACCTCTTTATTCCTGCTTTCAACAAAGTTAGCCTTCAGTCTTCACACTAAAAGGATTTTTCTTCTGAAAGACCAGACTCTTATGTAAGCAACAGAGCTCCTGCCAGCCCCTGCCTCAAGACAACATATTAGAGGCACATCAATGATGTGATAACAGGCAGACTGGCAGATTGATGGATTCTTTTGATTCTCGCAAACGCAATTAATTTGAGAACTGTGAGTGCAGAGGTAGGTGCAAAGACAAATGAAATGGAGGTTGGACCAAAGTGTTCCTCTAAACAAATATTCTGTATTATTGCACAGCTCTCTGGCATACTTCATGCTGATTAATCAATGGCAGTATTCAGCTGTCAGATATTCCTAAATAATGAGTGTCGTTTCCTCCAAAATAGCTGTGCTTATATTCTGTCACACTCCACAGTCTTTACAAGTAAGCTAATAAAATAATAAAAATAATCATTTTCATATTTTCAACATAAACTTGAATCAATAATTCATGTCCACATATTTAGAGAAAAAAAAAATAATAATAATAATTTGAAGGACATTTGATGGATGTCCAGAAATAAATATGTTTGATTATGTAACTCAAGCATGTATTGCATCAGTATGAGGCTATGATTGGTGGTACGCATTTCTAACACATAGTGAAGTTGTTTAGTAGGGAGAAGCTCCATTGAACAGTACGTAAGATTAATGGCTGCCTCTGACCCTGAACGGCTAAGGCTAACAGAGACACCCTGGCCAGCAGGACACCATTTATAAATCAAGCCAAATGGATCAATATTTCCAGGACTGTGGAGATAAAGAATAGCAACTCCTGCTTTAGGAAAGCCCATTATGAATTGTGGATGAGTCACAACTGGTGGAAACTTGAGGTTATTCTCTGACCCCAGTATTCCATACAATAAGATGGTCAATATAATGTTTAATCTTTATTACAGTCTTTAGCAAAATTTTACATATTTAAGACCTCACTAATCCTGTCTTGTAGTTGTAATTCTCAATTTAATGGGTTGACACTAATGCAATCACAAATAAAATAATTTATAGCTATGGTTTAATACTCTCAGGACAAAAAAAAAAAAAAAATGTAAGGGATTTGTAAATGTAGCAAAGCTCTTGTTAATTAACAAATACTGATATCACACAAGTACCCACAAGTTAACCACTAGGACACAGCTCCAACATATTTGTGTGAATTTGTTTTGAAAACATTTCAATAAGACCTTGTAAAATCTGTCTGGTAGAAGGGATATTCTGTGTTATTTCATGAAAAATCGCTGCTGTACATCTAAAATGCTTCTGCAAAGTGATTGACAGGACAGCCAGCTGTCTGCTTCAACAACAGAACTGTGGCCGAATGGATATCTCTTTATGTAGTTCATCAGTTCAAGTCATAACAACTCGAAAGTTGGACACTACGGGTTCTTCAAGAAACTTGTGAAAATAATGACCTATTTCACATGTCCCAGATTTGCAGAAGCCTTTCCCTCTATTGTGCATGTATAATGCAGGTGATAGTGATTTATGAGCAAGAGAAAAGGATGTGGCTGAGATTTGATAATTTTCCCACACCTTTCAGCATCACGCACACCTGGGAGATAAGAGACTAGAAATATTGTATGAAAAGATTAAAACTTTATGTGTGTGCTCTGATTATTTTGTCACTTTCTGGAACAGAATTCCAATTTGTCATGCTGAAGTCTACACTAACTTGAGGGTTGACCACATTCTTTTGCATTGCACACTTTACAGGCAGTGAAAAAGATCATGGCAATGTAGCTTATAGAGTTTCATAAATAAATAATTAACTGCATTATACTAAATGGTCCAATCTCTATGATTAGAACTGGAAAGTGTCCTCGAAATACAGTATTTTATAGAGTACATCATACAGTATGTGAAAAAAAGAAATTATATTACAAAACTAGAATTATATTTTCTATTTGGATACTTTAATAGAGCCAGGGTTCTCTTGATCATGGAAAACCTGAAATTATCATATTATTCATATTTTGATGTTCATATTAATCGTCATATTTATCATAATATTGTGTTTTCCAGGCCTGGAAAGCCAAGTAAATAAATTCATACAATGAATAAACGTCATGCAAATTTCTATAGTGGATTTTTCTGGTTTTACTTTGCTCTGAAATATTTCATTGTCTAGAAATGTTCAGTTTGGAGTGAAAAAAAATTCTGATTTGGTTCCTTTCAATGAAACTGTCAAACTGGTCATTAACAAATTGGTCTGAATCAAAATTATTTAAAAAATCCAGTTATCTCAAATGACTAAAAAGTCATGGAAAATAGGGCTGGGTAAAACTAACGATTTTCTGATGCATCACAGTCTTGATTAGAACAATCTCACTCTACATTCTTAAATCCCAAAATCGCTAAATGCGCAATACTCTTCAATGCAAGTTAATTACACGCATATACGGCCAAATTTTACGTTATTCGACTAAAAATGTCTGATTAGTCACTGGTTGGTAAGTGTTCATATTTAACTCTCCAGTGATTGAGAAGTATAGTGGTGAAGAAGTTTAGCACCCTGAGATACTTTCACTGTCTGTTGAGAGTAAAAAGTTTGGTTTGACTAGTTCTGTATAATATGTGTCCAAAGACAAGATCCACACAACCCATTTGTCATTGAATTATATCTCTTTTAATGTCCTTTACTGTTATAAATAAATTATATATATCTATATATATATATACATATACAGATAGCTCAGATGTAGTAAAGAAGCCATTCAACTCCTCTCTCATTAATATGTGTTCAACCAAAACACGTTGAGATGAGATGCTTACTGAACTATCATTATACTTAAAGGCAATATTGGTTTAGCATGTCTTCTACAAATTAATGTAAATACTTGTGAGTAGTTCAAATTATGGATGTAAACAATGAACGTAAAATGTATGTGTATTTACAGTAAACTGTATGTATCTCTCTCTCTCTCTCTCTCTCTCTCTCTCTCTCTCTATACAGGTGCATCTCAATAAATTAGAATGTCGTGGAAAAGTTCATTTATTTCAGTAATTCAACTCAAATTGTGAAACTTGTGTATTAAATAAATTCAATGCACACAGACTGAAGTAGTTTAAGTCTTTGGTTCTTTGAATTGTGATGATTTTGGCTCACATTTAACAAAAACCCACCAATTCACTATCTCAAAAAATTAGAATACACCATAAGACCAATAAAAAAAAAAAAAAACATTTTTAGTGAATTGTTGGCCTTCTGGAAAGTATGTTCATTTACTGTATATGTACTCAATACTTGGTAGGGGCTCCTTTTTGCTTTAATTACTGCCTCAATTCGGCGTGGCATGGAGGTGATCAGTTTGTGGCACTGCTGAGGTGGTATGGAAGCCCAGGTTTCTTTGACAGTGGCCTTCAGCTCATCTGCATTTTTTGGTCTCTTGTTTCTCATTTTCCTCTTGACAATACCCCATAGATTCTTTATGGGGTTCAGGTCTGGTGAGTTTGCTGGCCAGTCAAGCACACCAACACCATGGTCATTTAACCAACTTTTGGTGCTTTTGGCAGTGTGGGCAGGTGCCAAATCCTGCTGGAAAATGAAATCAGCATCTTTAAAAAGCTGGTCAGCAGAAGGAAGCATGAAGTGCTCCAAAATTTCTTAGTAAACGGGTGCAGTGACTTTGGTTTTCAAAAAACACAATGGACCAACACCAGCAGATGACATTGCACCCCAAATCATCACAGACTGTGGAAACTTAACACTGGACTTCAAGCAACTTGGGCTATGAGCTTCTCCACCCTTCCTCCAGACTCTAGGACCTTGGTTTCCAAATGAAACACAAAACTTGCTCTCATCTGAAAAGAGGACTTTGGACCACTGGGCAACAGTCCAGTTCTTCTTCTTCTTAGCCCAGGTAAGAAGCCTCTGATGTTGTCTGTGGTTCAGGAGTGGCTTAACAAGAGGAATACGACAACTGTAGCCAAATTCCTTGACATGTCTGTATGTGGTGGCTCTTGATGCCTTGACCCCAGCCTCAGTCCATTCTTTGTGAAGTTCACCCAAATTCTTGAATCGATTTTGCTTGACAATCCTCATAAGGCTGCGGTTCTCTCGGTTGGTTGTGCATCTTTTTCTTCCACACTTTTTCCTTCCACTCAACTTTCTGTTAACATGCTTGGATACAGCACTCTGTGAACAGCCAGCTTCTTTGGCAATGAATGTTTGTGGCTTACCCTCCTTGTGAAGGGTGTCAATGATTGTCTTCTGGACAGCTGTCAGATCAGCAGTCTTCCCCATGATTGTGTAGCCTAGTGAACCAAACTGAGAGACCATTTTGAAGGCTCAGGAAACCTTTGCAGGTGTTTTGAGTTGATTAACTGATTGGCATGTCACCATATTCTAATTTTTTGAGATAGTGAATTGGTGGGGTTTTGTTAAATGTGAGCCAAAATCATCACAATTAAAAGAACCAAAGACTTAAACTACTTCAGTCTGTGTGCATTGAATTTATTTAATACACGAGTTTCACAATTTGAGTTGAATTACTGAAATAAATGAACTTTTCCACGACATTCTAATTTATTGAGATGCACCTGTATAAGGAATAATTGACCATTGAATTATTGAAAAATAATGCACATCCAAGGCGGTAATGCGGTCACGACCTGCAGCAGAGAACTAGCAACGGAGGATTACGAGGCTTGTGCTGCTTTACTTGAGGACTTACTGGAGTAACAAGTTAGTGCGTTTGTGTGTGTGTGAGAGAGTTTGTGTGTGAGGGATCGAAAGAGAGAAGCACAGAAACTGAGAGAGATCACCTGTGGGATTACTTTTATTTGTTGCAACTCTCGTCAGAAGTAACATCACTTCAGAATCGCCAAGATGTAAGTTTAAGCACTTCTCAGTAGCAGTGAGCCTTCGTTGCTTGTTCGAAAATGTCACTTTAGAACAAGCAACGGAGGATGTGCTGCTTTTTGGCATTGGAATAACAAGGTAGTGTGTGTGTGTGCGTGTGTGTGTGTGTGTGTGTGTGTGTGTGTGTGCGTGTGTGCGAGCGAAAGGGATGGGGAGGGGTAACGCGGTGCTTTTGCGGTGCTATGTGAGGCTGATTAGGGTGAAATACACTGAAACATAAAAAGTTTCACATATTAAAAGTTCTTTTGGATAATAGGAACTGTTGTATTGATCAAGTCGTGGGGGTTGCAGCTCTATTTGTTGGTCGCCAAACGAGTCTCAATGTGTGTGAGCATGTGTTAGTGCGGGGGGGACGAGGAGCTTTTCAATTGAAATTAAAATAAATGTAGGATATTATCAGAAGTTTACATAAACTTTGTTAGTATTTGGTAGCATTACCTTTAAATTGTTTACCTTGGGTCAAACATTTTGGGTAGCCTTCCACAAGCTTCTCACAATAAGTCGGTGGAATTTTGGCCCATTCCTCCATACAGAACTGATGTAACTGAGTCAGGTTTGTATGCCTCCTTGCTCGCACATGCTTTTTCAGTTCTGCCCACAAATTTTCTATTGGACTGTGGTCAAGGTTTTATGATGGCCACTCCAATACCTTGACTTTGTTGTCCTTTAGCCATTTTTCCACAACTTTGGAAGTATGCTTGGGGTCATTGTCCATTTGGGAGACCCATTTGCGACCGAGCTTTAACTTCCTGGCTGATGTCTTGAGTTGTTGCTTCAATATATCCACATAATTTTCCTTCCTCATGATGCCATCTATTCTGTGAAGTGCACCAGTCCCTTCCTGCAGCAAAGCACCCCCACATGATGCTGCCACCCCCATGCTTCACGGTTGGGATGGTGTTCTTCGGCTTGCAAGTCTCACTCTTTTTCCTCCAAACATAATAATGGTCATTGTGGCCAAACAGTTCAATTTTTGTTTCATTAGACCAGAGGACACGTCTCCAAAAAGTAAGATCTTTGTACCCATGTGCACTTGCAAACTGTAATCTAGCTTTTTTATGGTGGTTTTGGAGCAGTGGCTTCTTTCTTGCTGAGCAGCCTTTCAGGTTATGTTGATATAGGACTGGTTTTACTGTGTATATAGATACCTGTCTACTTGTTTCCTCCAGCATCTTCACAAGGTCCTTTGCTGTTGTTCTGGGATTGATTTGCACTTTTCGCACCAAACTACGTTCATCTCTAGGAGACAGAATGCGTCTCCTTCCTGAGCTGTATGATGGCTGCGTGGTACCATGGTGTTTATACTTGCATACTATTGTTTTTATAGATGAACGTGGTATCTTCAGGCATTTGGAAATTGCTCCCAAGGATGAACCAAACTTCCACAATTGGTCCACAATTTTTTCTGAGGTGTTGGCTGATTTCTTTTGATTTTCCAATGATGCCAAGCAAAGAGGTACTGAGTTTGAAGGTAGGCCTTAAAATACATCCACAGGTACACCTCCAATTCAGTACACCTCCTATCAGAAGCTAACTGGCTGATTGTCTAAAGGCTTGACATCATTTTCTGCAATTTCCCAAGCTGCTTAAAGGCACAGTTAACTTGGTGTATATAAACTTCTGACCCACAGGAATTGCGATAGCCAATTAAAAGTGAAACAATTTGTCTGTAAACAATTGTTGGAAAAATGTCATGCACAAAGTAAATGTCCTTAATGACTTGCCAAAACTATAATTTGCTAATATAAAATCTGTGGAGTGGTTAAAAAATTAGTTTTAATGACTTCAACCTAAGTGTATGTAAACTTCTGACTTCATACATTATATTGATTGATGAAATACAGAATATATTTTATATGTAAGCAAAATGGAAATTATAACTGAAATATACCAAAATGAATCGGAATCTAATTGAATCAAAATGAAATTGGAATCTAATGGAATTGAGAGCTTGTGAATTGGAATTGAAACAGAAATCTGTATTAATACCCAGCCCTAATGAAAATTCATGGAAATTAACTTGTTAAAAAGTGTGCATAACCTCTAAAACACAAATTTCCACATTACAGTGCCATAATTACTGTCCATGGACATTTTTTTTTTCAACAAGGGAAAGTGTATATGTTGTTTTACCATGTATTTTAAGTTTTCAAAATTTTTAATCACCATTTTGCCTTCACTGGTTCATTTAAAATGATGCTGCTGTGTGACTGCAGTTTCTCAAATGTATTTGAGCTCATTAAAGCTGCATGCATAATAATTATAAATGAAGAAAATGCAGTCTAAATAGTTTTGGACAGAGAATAGCATTTCACACCACAGGACAAAAGTGTTAGCCATATACAGTATAGATATCTGGTCATAGGGGCATTTAATCAATTTCTAATTGTTGCTTCATAATGATTAATGGTTCATTGTTTTTTGTTTGGTTAACTGTTTTTCATACAATTTGATTAATCTGTCTGTTTTGCTTTTTCACAGAGGCCTTATGCCAAGGACTCTGGACAGCCAAATAACCATGGAGAAAACACCAAGTTACTTTGTGACATGGGAGGCACCACGGCGCATCTCAAACATGTCCCGTGGAACAAAGCTGATCGTAGTGGTGCGGAACCCAGTCACAAGGGCAATCTCTGACTACACGCAGACCCTGTCAAAGAAGCCTGACATCCCCTCCTTTGAGGAACTAGCTTTCAAGAACAGGAGCGAAGGCATCGTGGATACATCCTGGAATGCCATCCGCATTGGGATGTACATCCTACACCTGGAGAACTGGCTGCAGTATTTCCGTCTTTCGCAGATCCATTTTGTCAGCGGGGAGCGGCTCATCACAGACCCGGCTGGAGAGCTAGGCCGCGTGCAGGACTTCCTGGGTCTCAAACGCATCATCACAGACAAGCACTTCTACTTTAACCGAACGAAAGGCTTCCCGTGCCTGAAGAAGCCGGAGAGCAGCAGCCAGCCCCGCTGCCTCGGCAAGTCCAAGGGCAGAACTCACGTGCAGATAGACCAGGAGGTCATTGAGCAGCTTAGAGAATTTTATAGGCCTTTCAATGTGAAATTTTATGAAATGGTGGGTCATGACTTCAGGTGGGATTGAGGAGGAGGAGGACCTTGGTGAAACCAGCCCCTTTCTTCTGATGATGTGTAAGTCATCGAATTAAATCAGTTTGTCCAAAGTTAGAGGGTGAACTATTACTATTAAAGAGCCAACTTCATTATTTTTTTTTTCTATTTTGCGCAAATTACCCCAGAAGTGACTATTTTGTTCTCTGGAAATGCTGCTTTATTTGAAAATTGTTTTTGCGATTAAATTTGTAACTTGGATGGAAACATGACAATTGTTAACAGAAAAGAGAAAAGCCTCATTTGAAAGTGATTACAATTGATAAAAAAGTTTAAGTAAGCAGAAATTTCCCTAATGTTTCTACAATATACTTTTTGGTGTACATCTTAATGTATTTTGGGGGAAAATTTTGTAAAATTCCAGTTACAACTATCCCAGCACATGTGACTTCCATAGACTTATATTAGAAAAGTCTAGTAATATTGTCTTATAATATTGAAGATGACATCAGTTGCTAAGTTAGGTTTGGTCAGTAACATTTTTAAGGCTGGACTTGGTGAAGGATCATGACCCAATGCTCTTAATATATAAAAAAGGCTCCTAAACATATGAAATGCTAAAATATGGGCAAAATACAGAGTTGTATGTACTGTAGCTAAAGAGACTTTGCCTTTACATGAAATGCTTTAATACATCTAGAACTTGTTTAAGGCTATTAAATCAACAGAATAACTGTTCATTTATTCTCACAGAGTGTTTGGTATGCACAGCGTTTGTTTCATTCATTGTCCTCCTGTTACTATTTAAAACACTCAACCAAGTCAATCATCTTGATATGAAATAGAAAACCGTAAAGCATACAGTGACTGCTGAGGTGTGTCATAACATTTATCTCACAAAATGTAAAACAGGAAAACAAATTAAACAAATCCAAAGAAACCACATTCAGTTCCAGCCTCATTGCAGTACATGACATTTTGTTTCTGCATATTCAATGAGACAAACTGCCAATCTTGAGATATATTGCTTTGCAGACATTGTTTTTTTCAAACGGTACAGTACATAGAGAACAATGTAAGAAGTAGTTTAAAACATTTTAAGACATTCATCTTGGTTACTGTCGTAATCTCCGTTCCCTGATTTAGGGAACTAGACGTTGTGTCGATGTAGTGATGTAGTGGTGCTCTTGGGAGCCCCAAACACATCTGACCTTTGAGAAAAGGCCAATGGGAATTGGCGAGTGGAATTTGCATGCCACTCCCCCGGACATATGGGTATAAAAGGAGCTGGCTCGCAACCACTCATTCAGGTTTTGCGCTGAGGAGCCGAGACAGGGTCCTGGCCATTTCAGCGGGTAGCTCAGCATTGTGGCAATAGGGACACAACGTCTCGTTCCTTCCATCAGGGAACGATGGTTACAACTGTAACCAAGACGTTCCCTATCTGTCACTCAATCGACGACGTTGTGTCGATGTAGTGACACTAGGGGTCCCTATACGAAAGGCCACAACCAGCTGAACTGTGTTACATGGACTGGCGGTGCAGGTGCGTGCAGACCACTGCGTACCTCGTAGCAAGTGCACCCGGTCCCCACGTAACCTCCCCCAATGCCCCACAAGTGTCGTACAGCCCCTCGCACTCCAGGGATAAGACGAACTCATAGTGGGGCAGGCCGCGTCAGCCATGGCGTCTTCTCTTCTTTTTTCTCCCACAAAAATGGAAAATCAATCAGCTGGGGCCATATGCGTCCGACACCAGGTGGTGGCGTTTTGCGGGCACAGGTGCACCGCAACCGACTTCTCCACCTGGGGAATCGCCGTACACAGACGGAAAGACATCTTTAAAAAGACGTTCTCCGTCAGTGCCATTTTTTTAGAGGAAAATATACTCTTTTATTATTAGAATATATACACTTTTTTAGCTGTCGAAGTGGCCAGGGGCGTTCACTGCACTTATTCGTTCACGAGGGGGAGAAACTGCTGAAATGCGCCGTATATCCAACAACATACGCAGAGGTGAATGGAATGGCAGTGGAATTCAATGAATGAATTCAATGAATGAACACCGCTCGGCTCCGAAGAAAAAATCTGAATGAGTGGTTGCGAGCCAGCTCCTTTTATACCCATATGTCTGGGGGCGTGGCATGCAAATTCCACTCGCCAATTCCCACTGGCCTTTTCTCAAAGATCAGAGGTGTTTGGGGCTCCCAAGAGTGACCCCTAGTGTCACTACATCGACACAACATCGAGTGAGTGACACATAGGGAACATGTGGTTTTGGTTGTACATGAACTTTTTTATAACTACCAGACATCAGCAGGCAAACTTTCATCATAAACAGATGTGAAATCTGTTGGGTTTAATGTACACCTACATAGCATTTGAGGTGTCATACTAATCCTGAAATAACACAATTTTATCCACCTTTGTGAAAGATCTGATTAAAGGGAACATTGCATATATCTTTTGAAATACATTTTGCAGTTTGGTGTTCTAGGCATACACTAACAATAACAATGCAAAGCTTCCTTCCTAAGTTTCCCATTTATGGATACCAAGTTTGAGGGTCATTTAAAAATCATCTAGAAACTGCGTAATTACGCAAATGGGACTACGTCAGTGAGTCACGTGGTCTGAAGCTTGTATACAGTTATGGCAATTTATTGGCTGATGGCGCTGAAGCGATGTGTCACGGAATCCATATAGGCATTCCGAGATGTTCCCTTTGATGAAACATTGACGTTGCATAATTACGCAAATGGGATGAGATATGCCAATGCGAACAGTAGCTGCCAAATCTCTAAGCCCCTGTGGCAAGCATACAGCGGTGCACAAGTGACCTAAACAAATAGAAATTTCAAGAACTTACTCCTGATCCAACAGAAAGAACATGGGAAGCAAGAGTCAAACTATCGTCCAAATTAGAAAACCTAACAAAAGGATGCAGAGAGGACCCTTCTGCCACCATACAAATGTCTTATAAAGACACAACTCAAGCCAATGCCCAAGAGGATCCCATACTCCTCATAGAATGGGCTTGAATACCCAGAGGCGTAGTTAACCACACGCCTCATAAGCACTTGAGATTGCATCCACAATCTAATGAGACATTCTCTGACATTCTCTCATGCCTGAGCATGGCACGAGAGCGCACCCCTCCCTGACGGTTGATGTAAGCCACCAATGTCCTGTTGTCCGACTGGATGAGGATGCGACTGCCCCGAAATTCTGGAAGGAAAAATCTCAAAGCCAACAGCACCGCTAGCAGCTCCAGACAGTTTATGTGCCATTTCAGCCGCTGGCCCATCCATACACCTTGAGCAGGACGGTTCTCGTACACAGCACCCCAACCCACAGAGGAGGCATCTGCTGTTATCAATTTGCGGTGATACACCTGTCTCAAAGGAACACCTATCCGCAGAAAGCAGTTCCATTTCCATCTTTCCTGGTGTTTTGAATGGGAAAGAGTGTATGAACATTGGGGGAGAGCACTTGTGCTTATTGTACATGGTACTTATTGCCTGTCCCGAAACACTTGGTCATGTGGACAGAGGCCGAATTCGATTGGGCAAGTATAAAAAAAAGGGGTCACTCTGAATGTATTTACAGCAAAGGACGCCAGTTAAACCATCTTCCCCAGCATTAGAAAGGGGAAGAATGTGCGAACATGGGAAATAAATTAACATTATTTATTTATTTTTTTTAACTCGCTCCCCAGCATAAGCTGCGGGGGAAAACTGAGCCATAACCTACCTTTAATAGACAAATTTTTATACCAATTGGCCTCCATAGGAGAATATTGATACCAATTTGCCTCCTATACAAAGTATGACCCAATGGTTTCTTAAGCAGAAACTATAATCCAATCCATACTTAAGTTATGACATGTTTAGTCCTCGATATACAAATCATAACCTACTTGATCTTCCATACACCCTAAATTTCGAGTGATCAAACGGCGAACTCGCACAAGAAGAAGCAAGAGCGTGACCAACGGAGAACTCAAAACACAACTCCTTAACAATGGAAAGATTGCTAAATCAGTGAGTACAGAACTAACATATCATAAAAGGAGTGAGGAGCATGAAGTACGTGCCGCCATTGAACAGGGACAGAGACAGCATTTGCGTCTCTTCACATGTCAAAGAAAAGATGGCCGTGCAACCATTTGAGTTTCACACACTCACCATCTCCTGATGGGACCCAGGGAGAATAGTAACGCTGATGAATCACCCAGAGCGTCAATTCATAATATTGTAATGGAGATAAATGCTCTTTTTTGAAGCCTCTTAAGTCCCGGGGCTTGAGCACCAATCACACTGGAGCGTGCCCGCTGCGCAACGGCACTCCAAATATGGGAGAGAAAGAAAGAGTGGTCAGGGCCACGGCCCGTGCCTCATTACGTTTCTGTGAACTCTCTAGGGCGACAAAATAGAAGAAATTAGGTATTTTTAAACAAGTGCCTACCTTTTCCATCGTTCCTGCGACGAAACACCTCCAAACCAGCGTTTCCTAGATGGAAAACGGCCTGCATGACACATAATGGCGCCGAACTAGGCCGCGCGCCAGATAAATGAACATGCCTCGACGGCGAGAACATGCATCTGTCCAGAGGGAGAGAGAAACACAAGAAAAAGTCTGGTGACTGTCCTCAATCCTTCTTCTTATGACAAGAGCCGGAACCTCAAGGCTCATATGGCTCCTTTCAGAGACCGTATGGTTTGGCAGAGCCTCAATGAAGCGCCATTGGGCCTGTTTAACAATGCGGTTGAATCCGCACACAAATTGCTCATTTCCAACGACGTCCTCACGTGTTGTCACTCAGAAGGGAGAACATAGTCCTCGCTTCGGCATGAGTCGCTAGTAACCAACAGGGCCTTAGACAAATTTGTGTATTAAAGTAAGAAAATCTGGCGAAATGGCAGCAAGTGTCTGCCTTTATGGATTCCATGATGTGGCTCCCTATGGGCGTCGCTTCAGTGCCATCAGCCAATAAATTGGCATGATTGTATACAGGCTTCAGACCACATGACACACTGATGTAGTCCCATTTGCATAATTATGCAACATCGATGTTTCATCGAAAGGGAACATTAGGATATAGATGCTATTAATAACTTTTAAAATATGACTGTCCACATTTGCATATCAACGCTTCAGTTATTCAGCAACTTCACACTGATCTCATAGTGAAATTGGAAATAGTAGGTTGAATTTTCTTTAGCTAAAATCGGTCTGTGCTTACCGAAACTCGAAACACTGCCCCCAGTGGTCAAATAGGTAAGTGTTGTTGGCACTTACAACTTACGTGTTAACTCCATTTACCACTTACGTGTTGTGAAGTGAGTTGTTTTCAGCTGTACAGGCTGTAATACATTGAAGAGCAATACTTATTTTATAAACTGTACCCCCTGACCCAAAACTAAACCTAACCATCAGTTGAGTAAAAATGCAATGTTAGGCGGGGTGAACACAACCTCCGCATCACACACGTTACTGATTATGCAAACGTGATTACTTTCTGGTTTTAATGCAGGATCTGAACCCGGGTCTCCCATGCACCTTATGAATGGACACAAAAGTGTAGCAAATAGCCCCTTTAAAACAATACTGTCTCCTCTTTTCCCTTTAAAAATGGTTACATCTACAGTCATTTTGTTAAAATCAATAAATAAGAACATGAATTGAGTTTGCTTATCTAATGGCAGTTTATCTTTTATGTGCAACAGTGATGTCCTTTAGGGTATGTTTACACGACAACGATGTACTAAAAACGGAAAAGTTTGTCCTTTGCGTTTTTGAAAACTTTCGCGTGCAGAAGACAACATTGTCAAAATGATCCCCGCTCACACGGATCCGCGAAAACAACTAAAAATGCTGTATTATGCATGCCAGGCCAGTAGTTGGCGATGTCACTTTGTAAAGAAACACTACGCAACTGTGCACATAAGCATTCTTCCACAGAGCGGTGAATACAAACAATGAAGATGGCAAAAGCATCAAGCAATTTTGTCTGGACAGACGATGAGGTTGCTTTATTACTACAATTACTTTGCTGGAGAAGTGTCAATAAACTCAAAATCTTGAGCAGCACAAACACAGTCCTGTAGTCCGCCATTGTAGTTTTGAATGTCTCGCTCATTGTTTTGAAGTATTTGCGCGCATGCCTATAGACTGAACTCTCAAGATTATTCAATAAACTCTGCTCATTTTTACCATCACTTCATCTCCTGCCTTCTTCTGTATTCCCCCTGCTGACTCTTGGGCTGGTAGGAGAGTAAGTTAACATAACAAGCTGTTGATGTTGACTGGTTTTGGATATCAGACAGAACTCTGATATATGGATAGCTTCTGACGGAGAGAGAGGTCTTGTGTACACTGGATTTAACATGCATTTTCACTGCCTCATGTTTTCATATTCTAAGCATATCATTGAATAATGTACATGGCATCGCATCTCTTTCTATAGGCTATAGACATAAACGGTGGGTGAATGAATTGCAGGGTAAAGGTACATCAGATAAAATTAAGTAAATAAATAAATAACATTTAAAATACAAATACATTTTTACCATCTGAATCCATACATTAATTTCAAGATTTTCAAATTGCAGGTTCTGCCTACTGTACAAAGTTCACACTCCATATAAAACACTCCAAATGAATAAATTGTTGATTATTGTTATTTGCACTGACACCAGTATTCATATTGATAATTATACATCTCAAATTGATGCCTATCAATCCATCAATCTTTTGATATCACAAAATATGTGTGCGCATGACGTCATCGTTTTCACAAATTTGCGTTTTTGTATGTTTACACGGAGACGATAACGGCATCGTTTTCAAAAACGTGCACTTTGAAACTCATTTTCAAAAGTTTGCGTTTTCAGTCCCCAAAACGCCATTGTCGTGTAAACTAACAGCCAAAACGCATAAAATGTTTTCAGTTTTTAGTTGAAAACGTTGTTGTGTAAACAGCCCCTTAGTATGCAGTATTTGCATAACTTTGATTGAAGCAGGGCTTCAGTCCATCTGTCAGAAAGATGAATCAAGCAAAAGTCCTTTAAAACTCACCAGTGTGCTCTGAAAAGGTCAACCATTGATTTTGTATGATCATGAGGGAGGCAACAGCGCAATTACTGTTAGAGGCCAGTTTAACCTTCAAAGTAAATACAGCAAAATAAACAGACAGTGCTGAAAATGTCATGAACTTTGAGCTTTTCAGAAGAATATTGTACCTTGGCTTTAATAAGTAATGTCAACAAAGTCAGGTATGCCTTGTCACGTTCTCACTGCCTGTCGGGGATGGCTGGAGAGTGTGAGAGTGCATTAGGATGCTATTGTTGTGGGGTTTTAATGGCATACTGTATGAAAGCATCACATGTAGTGGTTGACCGTTGTGGGTTTTCAGCGGCAGATGTGGGTGGTAATATCTAGAGATCAGGGTGGCTGATGTCCAATATGATGCTATATTTCTTCTATTAGTCCATCAGACTGACACTGATAAATAGAGAGCGGGATATAGCCTAATACAATTTAAATATAGCAACACATACATACAGTGTGTGCTGAAATTAGTTTTTTTTTTTTTTTTTTTACACAATATGTACTCTGAAGTAATTAAAAATGTTAGCAATTGTTTCTAATGTATATATATATATATATATATATATATATATATATATATATATATATATATATATATATATATATATTTATTTATGCTAGTGAAGATTTTTCCCAAATGTAAAATATTTTAGCAGATTTTGAGGACATATTATGTATAAACAATTGTTTAATTTCAGGCAACATTATCGGCTAATGACGTTAATCGCAAAATGGCCAAATGTCTGCTGATTTATTGACCTGGTTGATATACACTCAGTGACCACTTTATTAGGAATACCTCTACACCTGTTTATTCATACAATTATATAATCAGCCAATTGTGTGGCAGCAGTGCAATGCATAAAATCATGCAGATACGGGTCTAGAGCTTCAGTTAATGTTCACATCAACCATCAGAATGGGGAAAAAATCTGATCTCAGTGATTTCGACCGTGGCATGATTGTTGGTGCCAGATGGGGTGGTTTGAGTATTTCTGTAACTGCTGATCTCCTGGGATTTTCACGCACAACAGGCTCTAGAGTTTACTCG
Source organism: Myxocyprinus asiaticus (assembly GCF_019703515.2). Lineage (NCBI taxonomy): Eukaryota > Metazoa > Chordata > Actinopteri > Cypriniformes > Catostomidae > Myxocyprinus > Myxocyprinus asiaticus. The sequence goes on along the minus strand of NC_059356.1, from coordinate 17,398,301 downwards.
GAATGGTGCCAAAAACTAAAGACATCCAGTGAGCGGCAGTTCAGCAGTGCATTCTGAGATGCTATTCTGCTCACTACAATTGTACAGAGTGGTTATCTGAGTTACCATAGCCTTTCTTTCCATTTGAACCAGTCCGGCCATTCTCCGTTGACCTCTCTCATCAAAAAGGTGTTTCTGTCTGAAAAACTGCATTCCCAGGAGACCTAATAAAGTGGTCCCTGAGTGTATATTTCTATAACAATTCTATATTATACATTTTAGTGATAGCAAATGAGCAGTACAAACAATTGCTGAACATTAAATGAACAATTGTTTTGCATTGTATTCACTCAAAAAAAATAAATAAATAAATAAATAAATAAATAAAACATCCTGTTATTTTCCGGCTCCCTGTTCTTCTATTCTAATCTTTTCTATTTGCAGAAGTAATGTTTGGGAGTCTAACATTATATTTCCTATTGACACACTAAAGTTAAAGATATAAATAACCATCTAAAGACAAATGCTTTTGTGAAACATCTTATGTGCCTAAGACTTTTGCACAATACTGTATATATATATATATATATATATATATATATATATATATATATATTTTTTTTTTTTTTTTTTTTTTTACTTAAATTCTTTGAAAAAATTACACTTAAATGGGGGAAAAGGGAGACGTGTACTCCCAAACTGGCTTATTTGTCCAACCAGTAGTTCCCCCTGTCTCTTCTTGCTCTTCCCCCCAGGTTGATGAATCCGCTGCTGCGGGTACGGGCATAACGTCTGGGCCGGCTTGTTGGAGTTGCGGGGAGCCGGGGCACTTCCAGGGCCAATGCCCCATGATGGAACTGGGAGTATTGGTCTGGGTCCCCAATACCCCACGGGCCGCCACTAATCGAGCTGGAATGTACCGCATACCTGTGAGTATCAGGGGAAGTACATATCAAGCCTTGGTGGATACGAGTTTTAATCAAACCACTATCCACCAATGTTTGGTTCAAGACAAGGCTTTGGGCATGGGGCAGAAGATGGGGCAGAAGATGAAGGTGAGGTATGTCCACGGGGATATTCAAAGTTACCCTATAGTGACAGTCACTATTCAATTCTGGGGCAAAATCATAGTGTCGAGGCTGTGGTTAATTCCCGTCTCACCCATCCACTAATTCTGGGAAATAATTGGCCAGCATTTACTTCTTTATTGAGAGGAATGTGTTTGGATGGGTGCTGCAACAAAGTGTATTAGTGTGTGATGTGTGACTTGCTGACTGGGGAGGCAAGGGCCGTCTACATCAGCTCCATGTCAGGATGACGTAAGGGAGGGGGAAGTCTCGGCTTCCCCAGCCCTTAGAGGATTACCTGCTGGGGATTTCCCTCTGGAGCAGTCAAGAGACGAGTCCCTTAGGCACACTTTTGATCAAGTGAAAGCGTTTGATGGTCAGTGTCTCCGGCCAGACGTTGCACTCACACATACATATTTTTAAATTATTAAAGATAGGTTGTATCAAGTGACGCAGGATGCTCAGACAAAGGAAGATACAACCCAGTTGTTGATACCGAAGAGCCATCAGGAAATACTATTCCAGACGGCTCATCATAATCCAATGGCGGGTCACTTAGGGCAAGAAAAAACACTAAACAATAATTTTATAATTTTCTTTATTTATCACACATTATACATTTGCACATTTACAATGAAATTCTTCTTTTTCACATATCCCAGCTAGGCTGGGGTCAGAGTGCAGGGTCAGCCATGATATGCCCCTGGAGCAGATAGGGTCAAGGGCCTTGCTCAAGGGCCCAACAGTGGCATCTTGGTGGTGCTGGGGCTTGAACCCCTGACCTTCTGATCAGTAACCCAGAGCCTTAACCGCTGAGCTACCATTGCCCCATTTTTGCATATCCCAGCCAAGCTGGGGTCAGAGCGCAGGGTCAGCCATGATACAGCGCCCCTGGAGCAGATGGGATCAAGGGCCTTGCTCAAGGGCCCAACGGTGGCATCGTGGCGGTGTTGAGGCTTGAACCCCTGACCATCTAGTCATTAACCCAGAGCCTTAACCGCCAAGCCACCACTGCCCCTAGTCCATCTAATAGCCCATTTCTATTGGCCGGGCATTCGCGGAGATGTTCGCAGGTGGTGTGCGGCATGCTGTGAATGCCATTTGGTGAATCCACCGGCCACCCCAAAAGTGCCATTGCGCCCTCTGCAGTTAATTGAGGTCCCCTTCGAGAGAACTGGCATGAACCTCGTTGGGCCATTAGAACGGACGGCACACGGACATCGCTTTGTGTTAGTTCTGGTGGATTACGCAACACGATATCCAGAAGCAGTGCCTCTGTGCAATATCTCAGCACGCAGTGCTGTGGAGTCACTCTTCAGAATTATCTCCCGAGTGGGGATTACGAAAGAAATCCTCACTGATCAAGGCACTACTTTTAAGTCACGTACACAACGCGAGCTATACGTATTATTGGGTATAAAATCGATTCGCATCAGTGTTTATCACCCACAAACAGACGGGTTGGTGGAACGATTTAATAAAACCATGAAAAATATGATTCGTAAGTTTGTGCACGAGGATGCTAGAAATTGGGATAAGACTCATCCCTACCGACTTCCTGAGCACAAGAAAAAGTGGTACGAGAAGAATTGGATGCAATGCTTAAGATGGGAGTAATTGAAGAATCCCACAGTGACTAGTCCAGCCCGGTAGTGCTGGTTCCTGAGAGCGATGGGTCAGTCTGGTTCTGTGTGGATTACTGAAAGGTAAATGCAGTGTCTAAATTTGATGCATATCCAATGCCTCGCATTGATGAACTGCTTGAACGGTTAGGCAAAGCTCGTTTTTATTCGACACTGGATTTGACAAAGGGCTATTGGCAAATCCACTTAACCCCAATATCCTGTGAGAAAACAGCCTTCTCCACACTGTTTGGCTTACACAAATTCCGTTCTGTTTGGGGCTCCGGCTACGTTCCAGTGGCTCATGGACTGAGTCCTCAGACCATTTAGAAGATATCATTATTTACAGTAATGATTGGAAGCAGCACCTGCAACATCTGAGGGCTGTCCTGAGGTCATTGAGGCGAGCGGGGCTCATGGCAAACCCGAAGAAGTGCACAATTGGGCAGGTGGAGATCCGGTATCTTTGTGCATGACATGAGTAATTTTTCTAACAATTGTTTACAGACAGATTGTTTCACTTTTAATTGACTATATCACAATTCCAGTGGGTCAGAGGTTTACATTCACTACGTTAACTGTGCCTTTAAGCAGCTTGAAAAATTCCAGAAAATTATGTCAAGACTGTAAGCAATTAGCAAATTAGCTTCTGATAGGCTAATTAGCTAATTGGAGTCAATTGGAGGTGTACCTGTGGGTGTATTTTAAGGCCTACCTTCAAACTCAGTGCCTCTTTGTTTGACATCATGAGAAAATCAAAAGAAATCAGCCAAGAACTCAGAAAATAATTGTGGACCTCCACAAGTCTGGTTCATCCTTGGGAGCAATTTCCAAATACCTGAAGGTACCATGTTCATCTGTACAAACCTTAGTACTCAAGTATAAACACCATGAGACCATGCAGTCATCATACTGCTCAGGAAGGAGAGGCATTCTGTCTCCTAGAGATGAGCGTAGTTTGGTGCGAAAAGTGCAGATCAATCCCAGAACAGCAAAGGACCTTGTGAAGATACTGGAGGAAACAGGTAGACAAGTATCTATATCCACAGCAAAACAAGTCCTATATTGATATAACCTGAAAGGCTGCTCAGCAAGGAAGATGCCAATGCTCCAAAACCACTATAAAAAAGCCAGACTACAGTTTCCAAGTGCACATGAGGACAAAGATCTTACTTTTTGGAGAAATTTCCTCTGATCTGATGAAACAAAAATATAACATTTTGGCCATAATGACCATCCTTATGTTGGGTGAGGCTTGCAAGCCGAAGAACACCATCCCAACTGTGAAGCATGGGGGTGGCAGCATCATGTTATGGGGGGTGCTTTGCTGCAGGAGGGACTGGTGCACTTCACAAAATAGATGGTATCATGAGGAAGGATATTGATGTGGATATATTGAAGCAACATCTCAAGACATCAGCCATGAAGTTAAAGCTCAGTCACAAATGGGTTTTCCAAATGGACTATGACCCCAAGCATACCTCCAATTTGTGGAAAAATGACTTAAGGACAACAAAGTCAAGGTATTGGAGTGGCCATCACAAAGCCCTGATCTCAATCCAATAGAAAATTTGTGGGCAGAACTGAAAAAGTGTGTGCAAGCAAGGAGGCTTACAAACCTGATTCAGTTACACCAGTTCTGTCTGGAGGAATGGGCCAAAATTCCAGCAACTTATTGTGAGAAGCTTGTGGAAGGCTACCCAAAACATTCTCTCTACAATTATTCTGACATTTCACATTCTTCAAATAAAGTAGTGATCCTAACTGACCTAAGACAGGGAATGTTTTCAATGATTAAATGTCAGGAATTATGCTTTTTGCTTTCTGTTCCGGACTGGGCAACTGTCCACTGTCCATATGATTGTCGGAGGAACGGCCAGCGCTGTACATTAGTCTGAATCTCTCTTTAAGAGAGACTAAGTACAGCACCGTGGAGAAGGAATGCTTGGCCATCAAGTGGGCTGTCCTCACTCTCTGTTACTACCTGTTGGTGCGAGTCTTCAACCACTGTTCAGATCACACACGCTCCAGTGGCTTCACTGCATGAAGGATACTAATGTGTGGAACAGCCGTTGGTATCTGGCATTGCAGCATTTTAAGTTCGAGGTGGTCCACAGGCCGGGGGCACAGATGGCTGTCGTAGATTTCCTCTCCAGAAATGGGGGGGGGAGTGGTGGGCAGGCCGGATGGCTCCCTGAATCAGGCGGTGGGGGTGTGTGGCGAGGGCATGGTTGAGTGTCTGTCCAGGGAGAGGGAATGCAGTAAGAAATCATCCCTGGGTGACAATTAGGTCTAACAGCTGTTTCTTGTTGCAGTAATCCAGGAACAGCGATAAGAGGAGCCCACACCAGAGCCCAGGGAGAGAGAGAGAGCAGTGCGGCGCGTTAGTGTTTTTGAAGAAAGCTACCTATGAGTCATTATTGTGTGTGAATAAAGAGTTGAACTTACTTGAACCTCGCTTCCTCCTTCCCATACTGACCAGTCCTACTACAATACCATTATGTTTTTAAGGGTGGCACATTTATAGTGAAGCTGAAGACAATTTTTCAAATTTTGAACAGTTTCTAAAGTCTAAATATAAATGTAAAAAATATATACTGAATATATAAGTCTTTTTTGTAGATATACTGTATAAATACTGTGTGTGTGTGTGTGTGTGTGTGTGTGTGTGTGTGTGTGTGTGTATATATATATATATATATATATATATATAGTATATACTGTATATAGTATATACAGTGTATATATATAAAAAAAAGACTTGCCAAAAGGTAACTGGCCCTGACAGGCCATACAATTCGTAGTGGAATAGTGTTTAGTCTGTGAAGTACTACTGTATGTGAAAACAAAATAAATAAATCTCCCAAGTCAAAAGAATACTCCAAATCCAACAGATGTCAAATGGATGGAAATACCAGCTGAGCACTGTTCAAAAGTAAGAGCACGGAGGGGAAAGCGGGGTTTCTATATCTGTTCAAGTAAGATATTTGTGGATGACATATAAAATAAGTAATCTCCTCTAAAGCAAAGCAGTTTGTTAGATATGTCCGCACAAAAGCACCACAAGTTTTCTGCGAAAAGCCTCTCAATTAGCAGTCCATCTTTGTTTGATTAGGCCAACCCCTTGTCACAGCTGTCAAGTCAGAGATGGTTTTGTGTCTTGCAGCAGTTTGAACATTTAGAGCTCAGAGTGGCATGTAGAACGAGTGAGGCCATCAGAGGGCTATGAGTGTCATCACACTGTCTCACCTAATGAACAGCATGCCAGAACTGTCTGTCTTCAATTCAGTATTAGTCCATCCTTGTTAAAGAAAAAAAAATGGTTTTGCACTGAATGTGGTCACATTTATTTAAGCCACAAAACTGTGGATGTTTTCCACCTGATTCAAATGGCCAAGTGAATCCTTTATTTGGGTCATTTAATAAGCCTTGAGAATGGCACATTACATGAACAGGATACAAAATAGGGCCTAAAACTCTTTCAAAATGCAGTGGGATCAAATGTTGGTTAGTAGTTATTATCAAACATACAGTATATTACCCATATACCATATATATATATATATATATATATATATATATATATATATCAGTGGCGATTTCTCAGAGCCAGCAAAGCCTTCTCTGCTGGCGTTACATGCCTAATGAATAAATATTTTTTCATCCTTTCATTCTCATTGAACTTTTTATATATTTTCAGTTGCTTCCACTCCTAATTCATCTACAAACGAATAGCAAAACATAAAAAGTTTAACCAATCAGAATTTATTCCTCGATGCTTACAAGCAAAGTGTGACAACTGTTTCACAAATCGCATGCCCGAAGCCGAAGCAGCGCTTAAGTCTGAGCTCCACGGAATTTCCACAGAATCCTTCAACACTGCAGTGAATAGGTATCTAAAGTCAGATTGTCAGATTCATCAGCCAATCAGATCGATTTATTTGTTCTTGGTGGGTGTGGTATTTAGGATATGTCCCAGTCCATGCCTTCTAGCTGGCTTTGAGTTACGCAATCACGCTTTAAGTAATGTACGTAATTTGAAAGCGAAGAGCACGCGATCTAGCTGACAAGTTGGCTGTCATCACTGCCTCATCACCATTGAGAAAGAGATCTTTATGGATTTAAAAACCTGAGATGTTCTGCATGATCGTGCAATTGATTAATTAAACAGGAAAGGAGGGTTGATTTTCACTTCAAGCTGTTAGGTAAGTGCTTTTTGCATAGCAACATCAGGAGTTCGCTATCTGTCACTCACACGATGTTGTGTCGATGTAGTGACACTAGGGGTTGCCCTTGGGAGCCCCAAACTCCTCTGATTTTTGAGAAAAGGCCAATGGGAATTGGCGAATGTAATTTGCATGCCACTCCCCTGGACATACGGGTATAAAAGGAGCTGGCTCGCAACCACTCATTCAGATTTTTTCTTCGGAGCCGTGCGGTGTTGATGTATTCCACTGCCAATCCATTCGTCTCTGTAAAAAGCAAGCGATCTCCGCAGCTGTTGGATTTCATGGCGCATCACAGCGGTCTCTCCCCCTCATGCACAGATAAGTGTGGAGAACGCCCCTGAGCGCTTTGACAGCACACATTGAGCGATAAAAGAGTATATTTCTCCCTAAAAGAGTATATATTTCCTAAAAGAGTGAGCACTGACGGAAAGCATCTTTTTAAAGATGCTTTCCGGTTATGTGCAGTTCCTGGTTGCGGTCACTATCTCTCCGCTTCTGATGGTCACTATCGCTGCCTTAGGTGTCTGGGCTCCAGACACGCTGAGACAGTGATCGTGGATGGTTCATGTCCACATTGCAAGAGCATGACCATGGCCACGTTGTGATCGCGGCTTTCCTTCCTCAGAGGGAAAGCCACTCCAGCCGCTCCCCACCCTGGTTCTTCTGCCTGCAGGCACATAACCGTGACGGTTAACGCTGGTGGCGATATGTGGACTTCAATGGGAGTAACTCCGCCAGGTGAATCCCCACGGACCTCCCATTCCCCAGCACGCTCGTGCGCCCCGGTTGAGTTCTGGGATGAGTCAGGCAGCCCGCCTCACAGCGGGTTTGACCCCGGCGTAGAGCCCCCCACAGGAAGCAGACGCCCCCTGTCTCACGGCCTGCCGCCAAGAACCCGAGGAAGGCTTCTAGGCGCACCTGAGAAGGGTGACCCAGGCACGTGGAGACCCGCTGCAGGCCTAGAGATGGTAAGCAGACCAAACCATCCCCCAGTGGAGGGCCGGGAGGAGAATCATTTGTTGCCTTTTCTTTGATTAGCCGCATGCCCGAAAGGCTGCGGTACCCACATTTTCAGAAAAGGAGCGGTTTCCTCATTTCCTGGGTCACACACCCGGTGTTTAAGGCCTTTCTGTGAAAGGACGCGGTAGAGCCTGTCCCTCCAACCAAGATGAAGAAGGGGTTCTACGGCCCCTACTTCATCGTACCAAGGAAAGGTGGTGGGTTGCGGCAAATTCTGGACCTACGAGTTCTGAACCAGGCCTTGCACAGACTCCTGTTCAAGATGCTGATGCGGAAATGCATTTTAGCATCCAGCATCAGGAATGGTTCATGGCGGTAGACCTGAAGGACACGTACTCAACGTCTCTGTTTCTCCTCGGCACAGGCCCTTTCTTCGGTTCTCCTTTGAGGGCCTGGTGCATCAGTACAAGGTCCTCCCCTGCGGTCGGTCCCTGTCGCCTCGCGTCTTCATGGAAGTCACAGAGGCAGCTCTTGCCCTGCTAAGGGAAGTGGGCATCGGCATCCTCAACAGTCTTGACGACTGGCTGGCTCTAGCTCACTCTCGATACTTGTTGTGTGTGCACAGGGACCTGGTGCTCAGGCACCTCAGCCGGTTGGGGCTTAGGGTCAACTGGGGGAAGAGCAGCTCTCCCCGGTACAGAGCATCTCTTTTCTTGGGTTGGAGTCTCTATGATGGCACGCCTCACGATCGAGCGCAATCAGTCAGTGCTGAACTGCCTGATGTTGCTCATTTTCAGAGGCTCCTGGGGCATATGGTGTCCTCGACGGTGGTCTGCCCCAGGAGGAGGCAGACTCAGCCTTTTCATCGCTGTGTTCGGTGCATGCTTTACGCATCTATTTGGACCGCACGCAGAGCTTTAGATGCTCTGAGCAGCTCTTTGTCTGCTTCGGAGGACAACGGAAAGAGAGCGCTGTCTCCAAACAGAGGATCGCCCACTGGGTCGTTGACGCCATCACTTTGGCATACCACGCCCAGGACGTGCGGTCCCCCTTGTGGTGACCTCCTGGGCCCTGACCAATGGCGCCTCTTTAGCAGACATCTGTAGAGCAGCGGGCTGGACAACACCCAATATCTTTGCGAGGTTCTACAATCTCCGGGTTGAGCCGGTTCATCCCGTGTGTTGTCAGGTATGAACAGGTAAGTTGGCAGGACAACTGGCTGAGTGTACAGCTTGCGTATGGCACCTTTCCCCTACAGAGGGGAAGACGTGCGCTTTTTACCCCCCAGCAGTGTTCACGAGACCTTTGGCCCTGGATGTCTTTCCTCCTTAGCCCTGTGGCAGGCGGATTTGCGTAGAAATTCGATGCCAGCCCAGTACGTGTGCTAATAGTAACCCCGTGCGATGTATCTTCCGTGAGATGGTTTCCCCATTGGTAAACTCGCGTCTTCCTTGGGCAAAGTCCCCTTCTGCCACCGGTCACCGTGTTTGTAGAGCTCCATCCCCTCTGGGTAGGACCTACTAAGGGGACATCTCCTCATGCGACACTGCCGATAAGACTCGGTAAGACCTTGTGATGTATTTCCACACAATTGCCTCCCCTTCGGGCAGGGTGTGGTCTCCGCAGTGTCTTCCCCTTGGGAACGGACACCCCCCCCCTGACGTGGACACTTGTGGCCCCCAGCTGAACAATTTCCACTCTTTTTGGGGGGAGAAAAAATAAGAGAAGAGGCCACGGCTGGGGCGACCTGTCTCCATTTTTGCAGTCGACTTGTCCCCGAGGTATGGGGGACAGTACGGCACTCATAGGAGCATGGGGGAAGTTACGTGACGGCCAGGTGTGCTGGCTACGAGGCATGCAATGGTTTGCCTGTCTCGCACCGCCAGTCCAAGTAACACAGTTCAGCTAGTGGCGTTTCGTATAGGGACCCCTAGTGTCACTATATTGACACAATGTCGAGTGAGTGACAGACAGGGAACGTCCTGGTTACTTTCGTAACCTCTTTTCCCTGATGGAGGGAACGAGACCTTGTGTCCCTCCAGCCACTACACTGAACTACCCGCTGAAATGGCCGGGACCCTGTCTTGGCTCCTCAGCACAAAACCTGAATGAGTGGTTGCAAGCCAGCTCCTTTTATACCCGTATGTCCGGGGGAGTGGCATGCAAATTCCACTCGCCAATTCCCATTGACCTTTTCTCAAAGATCAGAGGTGTTTGGGGCTCCCAAGTGCGACCCCTAGTGTCACTAAATTGACAAAACGTCTCATTCCCTCCATCAGGGAACGGAGGTTATGAAAGTACCCAGGACATTTTCTACGTATAAATTAGGCTGCTTGAGCATTCAGTGTCAGATACAGTTTTGAAAAGTAACTGTGTACTCTTACGAAACAAATACTATTAAAGAGCTTTTTCTTGGTATTAGACCTCCTTGGTTCTGGCTTTCGTGCATGGACATGTTTTTAAAATATCAATTGGTATTATTAGTTGGCTGCGACGAAATGTATTATAGACATACGGTGTCTTATTCATTGTGAAACTGTGTTTTATTAATGACATGAATCACACTGAAGGCCTAGACTTAAAATGCACGGGCTGCGGCTGATGTATATATATATACACACACATTTTTCATACAATAATTTAGGAAAATGGAATGAGATTTGTAGAAAAGCTCTTTGTTCAGGGCAATGGAGGAGTCAGGAGACAACGAAGCAGGTTCAAGGTCAGTTCTTTTATTAACAGTATTGTTTCACACGGTAACCGTCGTTATGAACAACAAATAAACTCAGAAGCTCAGAATCTCAGAAGATTATTTTTTGTTTTTATTATGCCATGTTGTAGAAAGGCTCCAAAAGATGTTACTTTTGGAGTCACAATTTTATGAAATGTTACATTATTTGTAATAGGGGGGACATCATGCAGTAACAGGGTTTAATGCAAAATATTACATAGTTTATTTTCTACTGCAATTCATTGGTTGTTAATTCAATGGATTGTTAAAATTATCATATTATCAATATGCAACCCCAATTGTTGGGGAATATTATATGTTTAAATGTAGCTAATTTCTATTGTTCTCACAACAAAAATGTGGCATTTGTGCCTCTAATGCTTTAAAAAAGTTTTTGGAAACCAAGTGCACTGCACACATATTACAGTAGGTAAGTGCCCAGTATGAATATAGCCTACCTCTCTTCATATTCTTCATATAATCTAGATTAGTCATAATGTGCAGTGCTATACTGTTTAAATAAGAAATTGACTTTTTCCTCCATTTTGTTTGAAGCACTTTTAAATAAAAAAATAAAAAAATAGCCATTTATTTGTAAGTATAGATACATTTTTAAAAGGCTTTTTATAATATATACTTGGACATAAAAGTGTCTCATAACATTAAAACTCATTAACCAAAATCCAATGGGGATAAACAAACCAAACTCTCAGACCGCTATTATGGCCCCAGAATGGTTCCCTCAGCATTTTAAGTGATTAGATCTAATTCTCTAAAGTAATCACCTCTGCTCTGCAGTGTGCGCAGCGAAACTGATGAGCAAAGCACAGACCTGGAAAATGGAACCCTCCCCGTGAAAGTACTTGACACTTGTAAAAAGCTTGTCATGTTTTCATGCAGCTTTAAATCAGTTTTATCATTGTTAAAATCACAGTGTGTTTTTCTCATCGCTCTTCTCATCACATTCACATGCGATGGAGAGCCCTTAATGGTGACGGTAACTTTATGAAGTATTTTTATCAAAGCACCTCATCTCAGCTCTCTTCGAAGAGAGCCAAGCCCACACAGGATTATGAGAAAGGTGCCTAGCTGCACTCCGAGAAAGGAATACTTGCCTATGGATGATTTATAGGATGACAGACATGCCCCACCCTCAGAGGATTTCTCATTATGCAGGAGGATCAGGTGAGCAAATCTCTTCCTGCTTCAGGGCATGGGTGGCTTTGAATTTACAGGAGCCATCAGATCTACCAAACACTTATTGGAGTTATGGCATATTAATGTTATTTTTAACATTAATTGTTCCAGTCATAGATTTTATATAAATTAAGGCATGTCATATTAATTGTCATACCATTTTAGTAGATAAAAAGATGCAAGATGTAATATAGACTAATGTTTATGTTGTGGATGTAGCCAGAGGTGTATAGTAACAAAGTACAAATACTCCGTTACTGTACTTAAGTACAGTTTGTTTAATATTTGTACTTCAGTATAAATATTTCTTTGGACTTTCACTTTACTACATTTTGAAGAGAAAATTGATACTTTTACTCTGATAAATTTCTCCAGAACTTTTCATTACTTTTGCGACTGAATACCTAAAAAAAATAACAGCAATATGTGCAAAAATACATGCAGATCGGCGATAGTGATGTGTGATTTCTTGAAAGAATCATTTGAGTTGAATCTTTTAAATTTGATTCCTTTGAACTGAACAAAAAGATTCAAAAAGTGGTCTGAATGATTTGTTTTGCGAATCACGAATCTGAATCAAAATCACAAGCAAAGTGCGCGATTACGTGTTCATCAATCATCTGTCTCCACTGGGGAAGACAAGAAACTGCTCATGTGAGTTATTTTTTTTCCCCGACTAATTAAATGTATAAGTTTAGGCTTAAACATTATGAAAGCTGTGAAAAAGTTATATGCGATCAGTCTACCACTTTTCCAGGAGACCTGTTCATATAAAAGTCAATCACATGCGTTCATATTTTACATTTAAATGTGATGTGTATGAATAATTACCAGTGCTCTTGAAAATATCCATCAATATTTATTTTTATATTTTATGAAGATGTGAATGGTCTTTCCTGAAGCAAAACTAGTTTTCTGGTGGTTGATAAGTGTTATATTTGCTTTGTAGCACATTTATGCTACAGTATGTGGTAACTAGGGTTTTCTGGATGGTTGCTAGGTCATTCTATGCAGTTATCAAGGTGATCTCTGCTGTGTGTTTTGGTGCATTGCCACAGTATGTGGTTGCCAGGTTGTTACTATGCTGTTGCTAAGTTGTTTTCTGTGTTTTTTACACATTGCTTTGCAGTTGACAGGGTGTTCTAGGTGGTTGTTAGGTTGTTGCTATGCTGCTGTTAAGTTGTTTTAACTGTGTTTCAGCACATTGCTATGCAGTTGCCAGGGTGTTCTGGGTGGTTGCTGGGTGGTTGTTTATTGGCCCCATAATCCCATAAATATGATCATTCTGATGTGACTTGAATGTACCATTAAAGGGATAGTACATTTAAAAATGAAAATTCTCTCATTATTTTCTCACCCTCATTCGATCCAAGATGTGTATGACTTTTTTTTTTTTCTTTTTTTTTTTTTTCTGCAGAACACACTCACACACAAAAAAAAAAAATTCAGAAGAATATTGCTGTTATGTAGGTCAATTCAATGTAAGTGAATAGTGGTCAGACCTTTAAAGCTCCATAAAGCACATAAATGCAACATAAGAGTAATTCATAAGACTCCAGTGGTTTCATCAGTGTCTTCTGAATGGATCAAATTGGTTTTTGGGTGAGAATAGACCAAAATATAACTCCTTTTTTTACTATACATTTTGACATTAGCAGTCTTCTTGGCGATCAGGATTTCAAGTTCGATTACACTTCCTATAGTGCCACCTAGGGCTCTGCGCATGCATCAAGCTCTAGAAGGTGAAATCAAGCTTGAAATCATGATCGTGCCTAGAGATTGCAATGGCAAGATATACAGTGAAAATTAGTTACAATTTGGTTTGTTTTCACCCAAAACCAACTGAATCGCTTCAGAAGACATGGATTTAACCACTGTAGTAGTATGGATAACTTTATGCTCCCTTAATGCACTTTTTGTAGCTTGAAATGTCTGGCCACCATTCACTTGCATTGAATTAACTTATAAAGCTGAAATATTCTTCTAAAATGTTTGTTTGCATTCTGCAGATGAAAGAAAGTCATACACATCTGGGATAGCATGAGGGTTCCATAGTTTATGCAATTTACCTGTAAACATTGCAGGTAAATTTACTTAAGTAAATTTTATATCAGTTACTTTAATACTTTTACTTAAGTCGTTTTCTCATGAGCTACTTTAACTTTTACTTGAGTCAATTTCCATGAAGGTATCTTTACTTTTACTCAAGTATGACAAATGTATACTTTATACAACACTGGATGTAGCTAATATATTTAAAGAACACTGGGGCGGGGGGGGGGGGGGATGCTGCACATCGTATAGTGAGTCATTTACAGAAGGTAAGGTAGATCCGTGGACTAGTTGAGTATAGTGGACTACATTTCTGGACAACTAATCGACTAGTAAATCTGTCTAGATGGGCAAGCTGTTTTGCATGTCAATATATAATCTGCACCACCACATGTTGTGTTTTGATTTTTGGTCCACAACACAGGATGCTGTTGTGTTGGTGTTGCAACATGGCTTTCTGACTAGCATAACAAGCAAAACTTCCTTAAAATGAAAATTCTCTTATCATTTACTCACCCTCATGCCATACCAGATATGCATAATGATCTTTCTTCTGCAGAACACAAAAACAGATTTTTAGAAGAATATTACAGCTCTGTAGGTCCATACAATGCAAGTGAATGGTGGCCAGAAGGCAGCATAAAAATAATCCATACAACTCCAGTGTTTAAATCCATGTCTTCAGAAGCAATATGATAGGTGTGGGTGAGAAACAGATCAATATATAAGTCCTTTTTTTTTACTATACATCTCCACCTTTGACCAGGCCCAGCCAGTAGGAGGCGATATGCACGAAGAATGTTAATCGGCAAAAAAAAAAAAAAAAAGAAGAACGGGGAAGTTAAAGTTGAGATTTCTAGTAAAAAAGGACTTAAACATTAATCACGAACACCCATCACTTCTGAAGACATGAATTTAACCACTGGAGTTATATGGATTACTTTTATGCTGCTTTTAGAGAATTCTCTTTTTGTGTGTGTGTGTGTACCCCTTTAACTAGCATATCCAGAAAAACCATACTGGTTGACCAGTTGCTCAACAAAGTTTGTTGGTGAACAACATGGCAATGATGGATCACCAGCTATTCAGACCAGCATAAACCAGCCTTAGTCTAGCTTAAGCTTTAAGTAGGGTTTTCTTGTTTTTAAAAACCAATGTCTGCTGAAGGCAGATTCTGCTCTCCATTTGATATCTGCTATCTTTCATGATTAGAAGCAGCAGTGCTAATAAAATTCCCCTTTGGCAACGTTTCTTTCTAAAGGTATTTAAAAAAAAAGATGCTGTCTGGGTGCCGGCTCAAATGCCTCCGCCATCTCCACTTCCCCTCCGAGTTCGGCTTGTCAGAAGCCTCCTAGGTGCTGCTCATTTTCCCATGGCCTGTTGAACATGTGCTGGTCGCTTACCTTTAGGAAAGGTCAACCACTGAACTCTTATCCAGGCAACAGAGTTGGGCTAATTAAGCTTCAGCAGTGGAGAATTCTGAATCCCCAGACGCCCGGCTCAGAGAGGAGACCTCGGCAGGTCATAGCCATCTTGTCCCAGATTCATGCCTGTGTTTGCCATTTGCATTCTCTTGTAGTCAAAGCACGATGAAATCCCTCAGGAACATCCATGGTAAGTTAGAAAATTTCTATGACAGGAAAGGAGAGAGGAATTCAAGATGCTCAGAGCAAAAACTGCTTGATGAATGAGGGTGTGAATGTTTTCTGTCACCGACTCCGCATTCGGGACACTCAACAAACTAGACACTAAAATGAAGGTCTAGCTGTATTAATATCAAAGCACTGCCTGTTTTATATTCTCATTGTGTTTACTTGACTTGAGTACTTGACAAGGCCTCATCCGTTGATTGTGTCACTTTCATAAGCCATCGCACTTTACAGAATTGGAGCAATTCCATGCCATTTAACGTGCTATCTGATCAGCGTTAAATACATTCCCACAAAGCTATTACCATGGGCAAGATCGCAGACAGCTCTGCTTGGAATGATGCATCAAGTCTTTGCACAACAATGGTCATAATGCCAGTGCATTAGCTAAATCCTGCGTCCACTGCTCAGGCGAGAGTCCTTGCAGATGATATTCTCAGATGTAAATTAGCTACAACGACTGGGCCTGCATCATGAACATTCCTGTGGGGAGAGAGAATTATTTTCACAAATTCACACCCTCGAACCGCCATGTACAATTTGCGTCCACCTCCACAATCCTATGAGCAGAATGCCAAAGATGTGCCAAATGAGCTAAATTATGAAACCCTCATCCTCATACATCTTTTCATTAAACTGCTCTGTGCTATAGCGTGATGCTGAAAAAAAAAACAAGGAACTGTTTTAGTGAGAATGTTGAAAAGAAAAAGAGAAAACAGCTGGTTATCTCTTTGACCATTATTGTGTATGCATTATTGCATGTAACAGCATCCACCATTCTGAAATATTACAGTCTGTAATAATACACCTAATGGTTTTGCTATAAAGAGTCAGGAACAATTTGCTCCAATCAAGCTGAATACAAAAGGTACACATACTGTACATTATGCATTGTGCAGTAAAATTACTGAAGGCCTTTCATAACCAAATTTGAGGCCTACAGTGCCTGATAGCACATTTTATGAAGGCATTTTTTATAATGTGACAGTTAATTTTCTCATGTCAAATTCTTGTACATACAGCATCAGTAATTCTGGAAGAATAGTGATGCATATTATTAAGGGGGAAAAAAATCAAAAAGTATTGAAACTTCTTATATGCTCATCTAAAACTTGCCACACAATGTAAACAATGTTACACAAAACAACTGCGGTAAGTTTAAGAAATGTTTATTTTAGCTTTTTATTATGTTTCATTTGAAAACTTGTTTACATTATTTACTTAGCCTAGGCTAGAAGATAAGTGTATAGGCAATTTTTCAATAAAAAGTTTGTCTTTTTGTGGTTTGACAATTTGAATAACTCCTGTTCCATATAGAGAAGTTACACAATAAACGTTGTCCTTTCTGAGCTTTCAGTCTGTGCAATTGCACTGGTTTACACCAAAACACAATCTAATCATACACCAACCTGCAAACCATCAATGAGTATGTTCACATGCACACCAATATGTTGATTATTCTCTAAAATCAGTTTATTTAAAAAATCTGACAAAGCAAGAAATCTGCGTTTACAAGACATTTGAAATAATTGCTTTATTCTCTGTATTTTATGTCAAACCGTAAAGAGGCATGCACTCAACATGTGTGCACATTGGATGAGCCGGTGGGAACGCCGGTCAAGGTGTTTACAATTCATGAGAAATTGCCGTAATGGGCAAAAATCTACCCGTGTCGATCGGTTTATTCTTATGCCATTTAAGACCTTACACCAATAAAGGAAGGCCGTTTATCGTGTTTACATGACCACACACATTTATTTATGCATAATCAGTGTAAGAACTTGCACAAGGCCACTTTTCATGATCCAAACAATTCCCAATGGATAAAATCAAATCTTGCCCTAATTTTTGTCTAATTGAATATCCTATTTCACTAGAAACATGCCAAAGTACAGTAGTAAAATGGGTGGCGAACATCATTTCAAGTTGACTTTAAAAGTCAGATTAAATGTTGCCGAAAGACCTGTTTTGTTTTTTCGATTTGTTTTTTGATTGCAAAGCAATTTCACAATTTTCGCTAAATTGACATCCTACGTTTGAAAGTGTCACACAGTGAAGGTATCGAATAACGCAAAGAGGCATTATTCAAAGTAATTACTTTATTGATACAGAGGGCGACACTGGAGATGGACTGCCAGTGGCATGTTGGGGAAGGAAGTCCATATCACTCTTGAGGAGTCTTGGAAAAACAACCCCTGCAGGGACACAGGAGTCCTGGCTATGTTTCAGGTGATCCACACAAAGGGCCAAAGTAGAGGTCGATACAGCCAGAGACATCCAGGCTGGTCAGAGCTGGTCTCAGCCCCTAAGCACTGTCGACTAATACACAAGGTCAGCTCAGACTCTGTATTTATAGAGCTACATCACAGGTTCCTGTAAATCTGCATCACCTGCAAATGTATATCAATTTACAAAGGAGTTTATTTTAGCCTATAATAGAGAAGTCTCTAATACTAAAACCCAGAAGAGAGTTAGAATTTTCCAGTCATGGGTTCCCTTTTAAGAGGCCCTATTATGCTTTTGGGGATTTTACCTGTCCTTTAGTGTGTAATATAGCTGTCTGTGCATGTAAAAGATCTGCAAAGTTAAAAAGCACAAAGTCCACGCCAAAGGGAGTTACTCTCTCCCACAGAAAACACTGCTTCTGAACTGCCTGAAATGCCTGGTTTGCAGTCCAGCCATTACTCCCACAACATAGCTACATCACTATGTAATACATTTGCATAATGCCTGCCTCAGGAATGCGCTGCTTAGGAAGCCTCGGGAGCTGAAACTCGGTTATGGTAAGGGACGTTATATTTCCAACACACGCTGTTGACCAATCACAACAGACTGGGCCAGCTGACCAGTCAGAGCAGACTGGGCTTTTCGGAAAGAGGGGCTTAAAAGAGACAGGAGCTACAACAGAGCATTTCAGACAGAGGGTGAAAAGAGGTGCTGCAGCAATTTACAGTATGAGAAAAATAATGTGTTTTTTGAACATTAAAGCATGTAAACCTATTCTAGTAGACCCCCAAAATAAAATGATGAACCTGTAAATGAGCATAATATGGGCTCTTAAAAATTTCCAATGGGTTTTAAGAATAGTAGTTTTCAATTTATGTGTAAAATAAGTCCTGTGGTTAGCATTACTTGAACAGACTTTCACGTTTGTTTTGTTACATTCTGCTGACATGGTAGAAAACAAACAAGCAGTCTTATAAGGGGAAATTTTTCATTACTCGGGATGTAAAAATAACTTGGGAGCACGTCAGGTTATTGCATGTGTGTCAACAGTGCGAGCATCATGAAAATGAAAGGAAGATCAAAGTGTGTCCTCGCAGACAGACTTGATCAACGCTGTTCCAGTAATGAAGCATTCAGAAAAGACATTTCATTGCTTGAAAGCAACGCAGTTGTCAGTTTTTCCAACAACCACTGAAATATGAAAAGCAGAATAAATAAGTTATACAGAGAAATATATAAATAAACAGGCCAGGAATATGTGCATTGCCAGAGCGTTTTTCACTGAAATGCATTTCATCAGTGGAACTTATAGAAACAGGTTCAGTGACTGCAAGGCTCATACAGTATAATGTCTAAGAGGAATGCAGAATATCCATACTGCAAAGATATCCCCCCTCCTTAACTTCAAGGACACTTTAGATAGTAAGGACTACATCAAAAACTTTATTGTAGGCTAAAACTTGGAAGTGCTTTAATGTTCAGAGGAAGAGATTATGCTTTGGAAAGCTGTGAGGTTTTTGTTGATATGTTATTCATTCCACATTTACTACTCCACAAAAATGGGAATAAAGCTGAATTAATCAACAAGGAATATTCCGGGTTCAATATAAGTTAAGCTTAATCAACAGAATTTGTGGCATAATGTTGATTTCCACAAAAATTTATTTTTGACTAAAAAAAAGAAAAAAAAAATTATACAAAAGTTTATGTGGTAACACTTGACTCATTACTTATGGGTAACCAAAATTACTTTAAAAAGACCTCCAGCAATATCAAACCTGCCGAAGTTAATAATTTATAATGAACAGAAGAGATATCCCAAGGAATACACATGTTTGGCACATACTATGATACTCTACCAGACACTGTAGCCATGATTTAGAGAGCTATTCTGTTCATAAATTAATTCCAGCAAAGAACACATGTGAGGCGCATGTTTCTCTGAAGGCGCATTTCATGATCATGTTCACAATAAAAACATAATCATTCACATTTTAGACACATGTTAATGTTTTGATTAGTAATTAATTAGTAGTTATTTTAAATTAGCCATAGTTAGTTGATAGTTCTCAATGAGGACCTAACAGTGAACTACCTCAGTCATCAGTTCGCTATTACTTACTGATTGGTTAATCATGTTTCCATATTAGTTAATAGTAGTAATTAAAGTGTTAATGTAGTACTACTCATTAATTCTGCATTATTTCCTGCATAGTTACCTATTAATGACGGACAGTTATTATAAAGTGTTACCTAATTTTGTCATCATGACAGGATCCATTGTGGTATGATTTTCAATTTTAACTCAGCAATATTTATAAACATACGTGTTAAATGTTTAATCTGATGTTTTCTATACACATTCTGCTCTGCTGAATTGAAATTTTTCTATTTGGTTTTCCTTTTTGGTTGACCGGC
Source organism: Myxocyprinus asiaticus (assembly GCF_019703515.2). Classification (NCBI taxonomy): domain Eukaryota; kingdom Metazoa; phylum Chordata; class Actinopteri; order Cypriniformes; family Catostomidae; genus Myxocyprinus; species Myxocyprinus asiaticus. Next base: position 17,378,171 of record NC_059356.1, on the reverse strand, counting down.
TTAAACAGAACCCTGAATGGTGGTTACAGTTAATGGTAATGACAGGAAGTATTTTTGATGAAAACTGATGTAGGTGAGGTTTATATTTTTGTCAGACAACTATAAAAAAAAAAGTAAAAAAAAAAAAAAAAAGTACAGTAACAGCACATGAACGCTACAGAAAACGTCATGGTTACTGGTGTAACCTCCGTTCCCTGATGGAGGGAACGAGACGTTGGTGTCGATGTAGTGACACTAGGGGTCACTCTTGGGAGCCCGAGACACCTCTGGTCTTTGATAAAAGGCCAATGAAAATTGGCGAGTGGTATTTGCATGCCACTCCCCCGAACATACGGGTATAAAAGGAGCTGGTATGCAACCACTCATTCAGGTTTTATGCTGAGGAGCCGATATAAGGTCCGGCCATTTCAGCGGGTAGTTCAGCGTTGTGGCAGGAGGGACCAACCTCTCGTTCCCTCCATCAGGGAACGGAGGTTACACCAGTAACCATGTTGTTCCCTATCTGTCACTCACTCGATGTTGATGTCGATGTAGTGACACTAGGGGTCCCTATACAAAACGGCACAAGGCTGAACTGTGTTACGTGAACTGGCGGTGTGTGGTGGGCAGACTTGCTGTGTGCCTCATAGCCAGTGCACCAGGTCGACACGTAACCTCCCCCAACACAGTTATGAGTGTCGAACGGCCCTTTTTGGGGACAAGTCGACTACCCAGAGATAGAGACAGGCTTAACGCAGTCGTGGCCTCTTTCCCCTTCTCTTTTTCCACTCCCTAAAAAAGAAGGGGGATTATCTGACTGGGCCGCCAGGTCTAGTCGGGGGGTGTCCCTCCCAAGGGGAGGACACCGCGGAGGGTGAGGGGGGGATATTTAAGTGGAAGAATACATCACATGGTCTTTCCAACCATGTGGAGAGCCTTCAAGGTAGATCCTGCCTAATGGGGGAGGGGTTACTACAACATGGAGACTGGGGCAGAGGGGCTCTGCCCAAGGAAGACGCAGTTTGCCAGTAGGGAAACGAACTAGCGGAAGATATAGATCAAATGGGGTTAGCCTTACAGGGAACCGCCACATGCGGAGCACCTACCCCAGAACCGGGCTCTTAGTTAGCGCGTGTACTGGGCCGGCAGCGAGTCTCTCCGAAAACTTGACTGCCACAGGGCTCGGAGGAAGTCAACCAGGGAACAACTTTTGTGAACACTACTGGGAATTAACAGCGCACGTCTTCAGCTCAAAAGGAGGTGGAAGGCGCTATGTGCAAGCGATACACCCTGCTGGCTATCCCGGGCTTATCCGCTTGTGTTGCGTGCCACTACCTGGGACGAAACCGGTTCCACCCGGAGGTTGTAGAACCTTGCAAAGGTGTTGGGTGTTGCCCAGCCCGCTGCTCTGCAAATGTCTGTTAGAGAGGCACCTCTGGCCAGGGCCCAAGAAGCCGCTACACCATGGGTAGAATGGGCTCGTAGCCCTACCGGGGGAGGCATGTTTTGGGCGAGATATGCCATAGTTATGGCGTCAATGAGCCAGTGGGCGATCCTCTGCTTGGAGACAGCGCTTCCTTTCCGCTGTGCATCAAAGCAGACAAAGAGCTGCTCAGAGATTCTAAAGCTCTGCGTGCGATCCAAATAGATGTGTAAAGCGCGCACAGGGCACAGCAACGACAGGGCCGGGTCTGCCTCCTCCTGGGGCAACGCTTGCAGGTTCACCACCTGGTCCCTAAAAGGAGTGGTGGGAACCTTGGGCACATAGCCCAGTCGGGAGTCTCAGGATAACGTGAGAATAGCCCGGACCAAAATCCAGGCACGTTTCACTGACAGAGAACGCTTGCAGGTCACCTACCCTCTTGATGGAAGTGAGCGCAGTCAGGAGGGCAGTCTTCAAGGAGAGTACCTTAAGCCCGGCTGACTGCAAAGCTCAAAGGGGGCTCTCTGTAGACCCTGAAAAACTACAGAGGTCCGATGAGGGAACGAGGCGCGGCCTGGAGGGATTCAGCCTCCTGGCACCTCTTAGGAACCTGATGATCAGATCATGCTTCCCTAAGGACTTACTGTAACTGTGTCATGGTGTGCTGCTATGGCAGCAACGTACACCTTCAAGGTGGAAGGGGACAGCCTCCCTTCCAACCTCTCTTGCAGGAAGGAAAGCACTGATCTGACTGTGCACCTCTGGGAGTCTTCCTGACGGGAAGAACACCACTTAGCAAACAGAAGCCACTTAAAGGCATACAGGCGCCTCGTAGAGGGAGCCTTAGCCTGAGTGAACGTGTCTGCCACCGCAGGTGGGAGACAGTTTAGGTCTTCCACGTCCCATCCAGGGGCCAGACGTGGAGATTCCAGAGGTCTGGGCGCGGGTGCCGGATGGTGCCCCTTCCCTGAGAAAGAAGGTCCTTCCTCAGGGGAATTTGCACGGGAGGAGCTGTCACGAGGAGCGTGAGGTACGAGCACCACGTCTGGGCGGGCCAGTAGGGTGCTTACCAGGACGACCTTCTCCTCGTCCTCCCTGACCTTGCACAGGGTCTGTGCGAGCCGGCTCACTGGGGGAAAATGCATATTTGTGAATGCCAGGGGACCAGCTGTGTGCCAGCGCGTCTAAGGCCTCGGTCAGGGCGTACCAGAGTGGGCAGTGGGGAGGATTCTTGGGAGGCGAACAGGTGCACCTGTGCCTGACCGAATCGACTCCAATCAGCTGGACCACCTGAAGGTGGAGTCTCCACTCTCCCTTGAGGGTAACCTGTGACGGCACATCCGCCGAAGTGTTGAGGTTGCCCAGGATTTGAGTGGCTTGCAGCGACTTGGTGCTGCTGACTCCATTGGAGGAGACGGCGGGCGAGTTATGACATACAGCGGGAGTGCAGACCGCCTTGGCGGTTGACATATACTACCGCTGCCGTGCTGTCTGTCTGAACTAGCACATGCTTGCCCTGGATCAACGGCCAGAATCTCCACAGGGCGAGCAGAATTGCCAGTAACTCGAGGCAGTTGATGTGCCAATGCAGCCGCGGACCCGTCCAGAGGCCGGCGGCTGCGTGCCCGTTGCCAACAGCGCCCCAGCCCATTTTGGAGGCGTCTGGAGACCAGTTCTAGGGGAACACCTGCTCGTAGAAACGAGAGGTCGGTCCAAGGGCTGAAAAGACGGTGACAGACCGACGTAATGGCCACGCGGTGTGTCCCGTGGCGCCATGCCCGTCTCGGGACTCGAGTCTGGAGCCAGTGCTGAAGCGGCCTCATATGCATCAACCCGAGTGGGGTGGCCACCACCGAGGATGCCATATGCCCCAGAAGCCTCTGAAAATGTTTCAGTGGAACCGCTGTTTTCTGTTTGAACGCCTTCAAATAGGCCAGCACCGACTGGGCACGCTCACTCGTAAGGTGCACCGTCAAGGAGACTGAGTCCAACTCCAAACCGAGAAAAGAGATGCTCTGAACCAGGAGGAGCTTGCTCTTTTCCCAGTTGACCCGAAGCCCTAGTCGGCTGAGGTGTGAGAGCACCAGGTCCCTGTGTGCGCATAGCACGTCTCGAGAGTGAGCTAAGATTAGCCAGTCGTCGAGATAGTTGAGAATGCGAATGCCCACCTCCCTTAACGGGGCAAGGGCAGCCTCTGCGACCTTCGTAAAGACGCGAGGAGACAGGGACAGGCCGAAAGGGAGGACTTTGTACTGATATGCCTGACCCTCGAACGCGAACCGCAGGAAGGGTCTGTGTCGAGGAAGGATCGAGATGTGAAAGTACGCATCCTTCGGGTCTACCGGCACGAACCAATCTTGATGCCGGACGCTCGCTAGAATGCGTCTTTGCGTCAGCATCTTGAACGGGAGTCTGTGTAAAGCCCGGTTCAGTACTCGCAGGTCCAAGATTGGCCGCAACCCACCGCCTTTTTTTTTCGGTACAATGAAGTAGGGGCTGTAAAACCCTTTCTTCATCTCGGCTGGAGGGACAGGTTCTATCGCGTCCTTTCGTAGGAGGGTTGCGATCTCCGCGCAAGGTAGCAGCGTTTCCGTCTTTCACCAAGGTGAAGTGGACACCGCTGGACCTGGGCGGATGCCCGGCGAAGTGAATCGCGCAGCCGAGTCGGACGGTCCAGACCAGCCCTCGTGACGGACTGGAAAGCGCAAGCCATGCGTCCAAGTTCCGCGCAAGGGGGACCAAAGGGACAATGTCATCGGATGTACCGGCAGGTGGGGCCTCGTGGCGGGGCGGAGCTCGAGGTGCCACACCACATCGTGGCCGTGCTGAGTCTGAGGACATCGAAGCACTTACCTGGCTCCTTGTGACCACCCCTGGAACAGCCTGGGACGGGGGAGGAAGAGGCCTGTCCTCGTGACCCGTGGAGACTGTCACATCGGGGGCGGATTTGTGCCACAGCTGGGCGCTCAGGGCGGGAGACCGCCGTGGTCGTGATGCCAGCCGTACACCCCGGATATGTGACCCAGGGAACAAGGAAACCACTCTTGCTGAGCTCTTGAGTACTGCAGCCACTTGGGCATGCAGTGCAATTAAATGCAAAAGGTAACAAAAAGATGAAGATCTGCTTACCATCTCCAGAGCAGCGGGTTTCGTTGTCCCTGGGTCGCCCGTCTCAAGGGCGCTTTGAAGCCTTTCACAGGTTCTGGGCGGCCGCGAGACGGGTGGCGTCTGCTTCCTGCGGTGGGCTCCACGCCGGGGCCAGGCCAAAGGGGTGGGCTGTGGCGGAGCTGGTGCAGTCACCGCAGGGGGACGCCCTCGGCGATGAGTAGATGGGGTGCGGGATCTTGAGCCGTGCCGGGGCAGGATAAGCCGGCTAGCATCCATCTACTGCTCTACCATCGAGAACTGCTGGGCAAAGTCCTCGACGGTGTCGCTGAATAGGCCCGCCTGGGAAATGGGGGCAGCAAGGAATCGTGTCCTGTTGGCCTCACCCATCTCGACCAGGTTGAGCCAAAGGTGGCGCTCCTGGACCACTAGTGTGGCCATCGTCCACCCGAGAGACTGCACCGTGACCTCTGTCGCTCAGAGAGCGAGGTCGGTCGCCGAGCGCAGTTCCTGCTTCAATCCCGGGGCGGAACTACCCTCGTGCAGTTCCTTTAGTGCCTTGGCAGACTTGCAGGAGAGCCATGGCGTGCAGGGCGGAGGCGGCTTGTCCAGCGGCACCGTAGGCCTTGGCCGTCAGAGATGACGTAAACCTACAGGCCTTGGACGGGGGCTTTGGGCACCCGCGCCAGGTGGCGGTGCTCTGCGGGCATAGGTGCACCGCGAGCGCCTTTATCCACCGGGGGATTGCCGAATAACCCTTGGCCGCCCCACCATCGAGGGTAGTGAGAGCGGGGAAGCTGAAAAGATCGGGACCGGGCAGTAAAAAGTGCCTCCCGCGACCTTGTCAGCTCTTCATGCACTTCCGGGAAGAAAGGAATGGGGGCGGGGCGTGGCTTTGAGCGGCGCCGCGAGCCCAGGAACCAATCACCGAGCCGCGAGGGTTCAGGGAAGAGCGGTGAAATCCACTCTAACCGACGCTCGCGGCTGTCCGGGAAAGCATGTCGTCATCTCCGCGTCAGCCTATGACTGGGTGATCGACCCCGAAGGGAGGAGCCCAGCTGAGGCTTCCGACTGGACGAGCCCACTCTCCGATGCTGCGCTCGAGAGCTCATCACTTTCGCGGGCTCCGAATAAGAGGTCGAACTCGCCGTGAGACGAGCCGGCGGACTCACCCGGAAGCCCGATCGGGGCAGACGAGCGTGCTGGGGAATGGGAGGTCCGCGGGGGTATACCCGGTGGAGGCGGTCCCATTGGGGTCCCCAAATCGCCCCCAGTGCTAGCCGCGCTGGCCTCAAACCCATGGGTAAAAGGACCGAGGCGGGAGCCTCTGGGGTGGCTCGCTTTCTTACGAAGGCGAGCCGCGACCGCAACGTTGCCATGGACATATTCTCGCAAAGAGAACGTGACCATCCACGAACGCTGTCTCCGCGTGAGCAGTGCCCAGACACGAAAGACAGTGACCGTGACCGTTAGAAGGCGAGACATAATGAGCACAACCAGGAATAACACACAATCGGAAAAGCATCTTTAAAAAGACGCGTCTTTAAAAAGACATTCCATGTGTGCGCTCTTTTAGAGAAATATATACTCTTCTAGAGGGGAAAAATGCTCTTTCAGAAAATATACTCTCTAGTTTTTCTGCCGAAGCGCCCAGGGGCATTCTCTGCAGTGCACCAGTACAGAGGAGGGAGAAGCCGCTGAAATGCGCCGTCAGATCCAGCAGGTGAATGAACAGTAGTATTCAGCTCAGCGAGCATGACCGTTCAGCTCCGAAGAGAAAATCTGAATGAGTGGTTGCATACCAGCTCCTTTTATACCCGTATGTTCGGGGGAGTGGCATGCAAATACCACTCGCCAATTTTCATTGGCCTTTTATCAAAGACCAGAGGTGTCTCGGGCTCCCAAGAGTGACCCCTAGTGTCACTACATCAACACCAACGTCAAGTGAGTGACAGATAGGGAACAGTTCAAACATGAATCTCTGTCAACTAATAAATGTTGCTGACTTAAACATGAATATTAAACTCCAACATATCATTTATCCAACTTTTTTATCTACAAGAACAAATGATTAAATACGTATAATTAAATGAGTGATCAATATATAATACAGCTTTCTGAGAAACTAACTTTATGATCATAAAAATGCTGATATATCGACCGGCCGTGTTGGCAAACAAATACTTAGGGGTGCTTTTTGTGTCCATATACTGTAAAGTGACAGGCAGGACTGCACAATAATCAATATTTGATGCCTTGGGAGTTAGAAGGGGTTGGAAATATATGGATGAGGCAGCAGTTGCAGAGATGTGTGCATCCTGCTCTTTCCTCTCATTATTTTATTGACTGTTGCTCATTGCTGGTCTCTTATTAATCAAGACAGTGTGCACACCTGAAGACAGCTAGATTTCAAACCAGTTCAAACCAGACTAGTCATCTGTGACAAGTCGTAGCAGTCTCACAAGTACACATGCCTAGTTCAATTTTTTTTTTTTTAAGTTAGAAAAGTCCAGTTGTTTATATTTGCATGTGAGTTATTTATGAGCGAAAATCAAGGCCTATGCGCACACAAGGAGGGAGTTAGCTACGATCTGGAGCTTGTTGATGCAAACAAGTTGTAGATTTCAAACATAAAAGGGAGGCAATGTTCAGTCTAGTGTGCGCTTGGCTTAAGAGGCACAGACGTTATGTTCTCCATGTGGAATTGGAACCCCTTCTAATCTGAGAAGGTGTAACAAAGATAAACAGTGGCCTTTGTGATGCCCCCGATCTCTGTCATGCATCCTTGCACCAGGGAGGGTCATAACAACTTCCTGCCATACATTGGGAAGACAGAGAGACATGTCAGACCTGAGACTCTCGGTGCTTCATCATGTAAAGGTCACCGGCATTACTGTAAGGAGCTGCTGACAAGAGTCCGCTGACAGTCTATGGAGAGATATGGGCGCGGTTGCCATCACTGCAAATGGAATTTTAGTTCATCTAAAATCATGGCTGAAATTTCCTCTATATCACCCGCACCAATTCCTCTGGCTCAGCAGGTGCGGCTATATTCTGCAAATATTTCATATGAGCAGGCTAACACTGTCTGGGAAACTGTAACACATTGTACTGCTTTTGGGATTGCTTGATCCAGCTTGCCAAAAAAGTCCTGATGATACCTGGGAGTGAAATGGCTTAGCATTGCATCTTATGTAAGAGTGCTGACATTGCCATTTTGCAGATTGTAAGCACTCTGAATGCTAAAAAGGTTATCATTATATTGCAACCAATTCCAAATTCTCACCTTACAACAAATGCCTATTCCTGCAGTAAATAGCAACAGATTTAATAAATAAAAGGGGTGTGAGGATTTCCACACAACTATTTGAATACTTTCCCTTTTTCATTTCTTGAAAGCATCCATTGTGTTGCTAATCATAAATACTACAGTCTTCAACAATCAGACAAAAGCACTTTTGATATAGGATGTAAAACATGAATCTGATCCAAAGGACCCCTCACCTCTAAATACCAGTTTGTAGCAGGGGGTCTTCTGTTTTCTGCTTTATGAGAAACACGTTGGACACAAAGTACTTGAGGCTCCAACAGAAGGGTTGTCAGCTTCAAATGGAATCAGTCCTACCCTGTAGTTTTTTGATCATACAAGATAACTGATCTTAAAACTTCTAAGAATATTTATACGGTAAAATTTTACAATAAGGTTCCATTTGTTAACATTAGTTAACAACATTATTTAACATGAACTAACAATAAACAATACTTTTATAGCATTCATTAATCTTAATGTTAATTTCAACATACGTATATTAATGCATTTTTTAAATCAAAAATTTTATTAGTTAACATTAAAGCACTACGAACTAACATGAACTGACAAAGAACAATTGTATTTTTATTAACTAACATTAACAAAGATAAATAAATGCTGTAAAAGAAAATAAAAAAAATATTGTTAATTGTTTGTTTATGATACCTAATGCATTATGTGAACGAATGGAACGTTATTGTAAAGTGTTACCAATTATACTTGACTCTTTTCTCTATAGCTTGCTGCAGGCTTTCTTATAATTACAATGTGATTGCGCTATTAATGTCACTGCAGTGAGCATAATTACCACCCCTCTGCCCCACAGAAAGCCTTTGTCACAATTGTGGATGTTTGTGGATTTTACCAAAGTGTTGCCCCCATCTCAAATGTCACCTGTAAATCATTCTCAAGACACACAGCAATGAGCTCAGAATGAAAATGAAGTGGAAACTCGTTACTACAGCTGTGTCATATGTTACTAAAATGGATTGCTGCAGAGTTCACAAATGCAATACTATAACAGTAATACTATACAGTAATAGGACACGTACTCATTTTAGCTTTCGAGTGTATAATTTCTTTTTCTCTGATATACACTTATATTAGTAAAGTTTTTCAGTAATTCAGAATTTATTTTGGCAGAGGGTGTCACACCTACCAACTTTTTTGCTGAAATCTCTTTCTCTTCAGATGGAGGTCAGTCACACACAGACTGATTCAAAATGAAGGTGAGGTGACAGACATTCCAGCTCCCCCAGACTTTCTCTCTGATTTCCTGTCATGTGGGGATCAGTGAAATAACAACAGGAGTAACTTAAACAATAGTAATAGACTGAATTATGATGTGATTATTAGAGTAACTCTGTCCTGTGAATGTGTGTGATTGTGTATTTTTCCCCTCAGTGCTTGCCGCAAAAAGCATATTTACAGCTTCAGTGATAAAAAGATGATTTACGTCCAATAAACAGACTGTTGCGCCTGACTGTTCTGATTTCTGATTTTATTAGTCATTTAAGTGTAGGAGTTTCGCAGTGCCGTGTTGCATCCAGTGTGGACAGACAAATTGCTTGTCGCTGGAATCACATCACGTCTGTTAGGACACAGTGTAAATCTTGCAGTAACAGTATCTGTGCATGCAGTATGTTCAAATACTGTATATGTATCTGTCTAATATCAGCAAGTTGTGGAAGTAGTTTTAATAAATAGTTGCGTCTCACTGGGAAGGAGGTTTTGAGTTCTGAAACATACAGTATGTTATCATAGAATAATATTATCTAATATATCAAAAGAGCAAAGAAAATTTAATTCCTCATGATATGACCCCTTTAAGCAGTTTTATTAGTCTGGTTCTCCAACCATTAACATTATTTTTCTTGTTAATTTCTGTTTAATTTTGTTAATTTTCTGTGAATTTATTTATTTATCTATTTACCATTTTTATAAATGACAGTGAAGTGAAGGAAAGGGGAGGAAGACAGTGGGGAAATTAGACATGACAGGTTAGATCTGAACCTGCATCTATGTGAGCATAAATGCATAAGTATTGAACAACATGTGCACTACCCACTATGCCGCAGCCCTGACTTGTATATGATGGTTTCACTTGGATAAACATGCATAGAAATGAAAATGTCAGTTTTCACACTGGTTATCTGGCATAGCTCAGATTCAAGATTGCAGCTGGTTGTATTGTGGTGAAAAAATAAATGCATGCATCCTTGCGTGCATCCCTCATCACTATTTAGTCTGTGTACTCTGACCTAATGGCTGCATTAATTATTTAAAATGACAAAACATGCTGATAAAAGTCACATTAGGAGGAGCTGTACGTTGTGACACTGAAATATGAGTTGATGCAGACTGCGCTCCTTCCTGTATAAATTAGCTGCTGCTATGGTTATTAGCATTTTTCTATTTATACATTTAAACTCTGATCTCCCTCCAGCGATGCTCACACAAAAGTGATAAGCGATTTGGCAAGTCGGAGGAATAAATCTATTTACTTACACAAAATCCATGTGATAGCTTTTTAATAGAGGCCATTACCATTGTTTCCAGTGATACACTGCAATTCCATTAGTGGTTAATTTTGCTGATGATTAGATAAACAAATGCCCTGATGAAACTTTGATTATGTTTCCGTCTTGATTACATTACATATCTAACATGCCAGATCAACAGCTCCTAGGGACGAGACCTTTCAAATGCATGAAAAAGCATGAATGACATATTAGCGGATCACTTAATTGCAAATGTGCCCAGACAAATTCGGATAACAGTGCTTTGCACTCAGCAGCTTGTTGACAAATTTCTCCATCACATCCGTCGGCCGCCGCACCGAAATGACTGAAATAATTCAATCTCAGTATAATTGCTTACATCAGAGGAAATCTATCACAATATTTTGGCAGAGTACATCCCTGCAGAGGGAATTAAGACTTGCAGCTCAGTAGTGAAGCCTCTGCCAAACTTTTGACATGATCTTCCAAAACTTTTTATTAGAAAAAAAAGTTCACATCCGAAATAGAGCAAATTGCATTGCATATAGGCTGTTACCTAAGCCAGGCATAACAACATTACTCAGGACAGTATTTTTTTTCTTTTGCACTCAGTTATGGTTTACACTTTCTACTGTAATTGCTTTTACACCGTGTTTTGTTTTTGCACCGTGTGTGTGTCTGTGTGTGTGTGTGTGTGTGTGTGTGTGTGGTGTGTCTATAATTTTGTATTTGCGCACTTTTTTATATTCAGCACTTGAATTTCTCCCTTAGGAACCAATAAGTTACATTCATGTATCTGACCATCTGTACAAGGGAGAACATAAACCGGAGGTTACATCAATTAGTAGTAGAGAATCAAGCAACAATACTGACAGAAACAAAGAGAAAACCACTCGCTTCTCTGGGCTGGATAGCTTTAGCTTAAATAAACCATCTAAACCCGAACATTAATGCAAAAAAACAGTTTGTTTAACCCCTAACCCCAAACTTTAAATTACAAACCCGCTTAGTAAAATAATAATTCTGGAAGTAATTGAAAAGTTCTTACCTCTAATATTTACAACATTCTTGTACTTGTCCATGTTGTCATTATTGCTGTGGGAGATTTGCACAAACTTCACAGCAGGATGGTTTGTCATGGGACTGTTGTGAAGACATGCGGGGCATGCTCTGATAGGCATGAATTTGTGAATAGAACACTGAATGTCATGCATAATTAAAATAATTTCCACTGATGATGCAAGTTACAACATCCATGCAACACCGCAAATTAAAATATTTATCTGCCATTCTGTAGCAAGTTTTTTCCCCCTCAAATCATCCAGCAGGCCAGATTGGAGTCCTTTTTGGGCCACATATGACAACCCTGATCTAAACGTACATATTTTTTATGCTTGTTCAAATGACTCCAGCATAAACTCTGAATGGTGCAAGCCATCTTTGAACTTGTCATCTGTTAACCAATCAATTTTAATACTCACTCTTTGCCTAACATTTAAATTTGCTCAGTTTGCAAGTTAGCCAGTTTTTCTACAGCACACAGCGAGAGTTTCCTCTGAAAATACTATTTGCTCAGGTGGTTGCTGGGGCTTTTTCTTCTAGTAGCTTGCACTATAATGTCTGCTTTTGGCTATGACACACTAGAAGAGCGTATTTATCAAGGTAAGGTGTAGCCAAATCAGGCACTGGCACACTTCACTATTGTAGGTCATTAAATACACAAATAGCTAGGCTAAGTCACTAATTAAACAAGCTCTAGGCTTTCCTGGTCCAGATACACATTATGAGTCAGGTCACTTGCCGTTTAAGTCATTCAGTCAAGCAGGCCAAGGCACACCACCCTAGCATACACTCAGTGCACATGGCTCTCCAGAGCAGCAGCAGTACACAAGTTTTGGTGGTAGATCTGCTTGGGGGTTGTGATTTGTGTATTGTGCTATGTGTTTGTGCAGCTTTCCTTCCTTTGTTGGGGGATTGCATGTATGTCTAATTGTGCAGCAGCATGTCACACATGCTTGTTGCTGATCAGCTCACTTACATTTCAAGCCAACACATGTTGTAAGCTGATAGGTCCTTTCTCTTTGACTAACATTTAAATTTGCTCAGTTTTCAATTAAGCCTGTTTCACTGCAGCATCCAGCTCCACATATCTAGATCTGCTACATGAGGATTGTATTTATGTCTTATTTTGCAACAGTATGTCATACATGCTTGATGCAGCATGTCTTGTGTTTTTCTTATTGTGCTGCAGCAGCATGTCCACATGCTTAACTCAGTATGTCTATGTATGTTCTAGCTATAGCGACTCTCCTTACTTGCTCAGCAGCAGGAGCGTAGCAGATCTAGTCTGCCAAAACCAATATCCTATCAATATGTCATACCCACATTAACATGCTATGGATACCAGGATGACGGGCCACTGGAGAAAGCCACCAGATCTAGAGCTGAAACTATGCGACCACCAAACTCTCTGCACTGCCAGGACCAATTTAAGTTTTTCCATTTAGACACAAATTTTTAACATTCAAAGTTAAATTTTATAAAAAAAAATTCATGTGAACTCAAACCATTTGTGCTAAAAAACGATTTAATCTCTATGCCACTACTCAGTGTCAATCCAAACGCACAAACATGAGCATGCAATAGAACACCAGTTTATTCACCAATTGCAATAACAGGCTCTAAAAGTAAACAATGTTGTGCAATTTGGAAAGGGAAAAAACAGGCCTTCCACCTACACCAATGCAATAACCAACATTCAAATACATTTTACATGCAAATTCCTCATAATTAACAGCCCCTGGGCATTTTGTGGCCAAATCAAGACCCAATGACAACACTTTCCCTCTGACTGAATATGCATATCTCACAAAATAACAGATGTATTACTTGAGAAATCACTCAGAGACTTGCACAGTTCACTTTGGAGGGTAAAACCTCTAAGTGCACTAGTAATCCTTCCTTTAGTTCTCTCTCCATTTCCTTGATTGCACAAGTGGCGTGAGCCTTAATGTGGGTGCAAACCTCCCCATCACAAATTCATGAGAACCCTGAGTAACTAGCGTTTTCTTCTTTCCAGGCTGCTCAATTACCAGTATGTTTTTCTTTGCAGATTCAAGTAGTTTATCAATCATTCAGCCTATTTTCAATTCGTCCCTTCAGGTGTCTTGATTTGTAGGGTTGCTGACAGAGTTGCTCTCAGGGTTGGCCCATATAGCAATTCGTGTTTGAGTTTTGCAGCTGCTCCATCCTTGTGTTTCATTCATGATTGCTTGCTTGTGTTCATGTAGATTGCGGGGCTCCCAAACATCTGCTAACATTATTCCATTTGGAAGGTGTAAAGTTTACATATGTTGCCTGGACAACCTGATGCGTTTACACTTTTCAGAGTTGCATCTTGCATGCATCTCAAACCACCTTCTGAGGTTTGAGTAATAGGATTGATATTTGTCTCGAAAGCATCCTGTAGGTCATTTACACTTGTTATTTAATAATTGGTTAGCTGTCTGATCAGTGAAAACGCAGTAAAAAAAAAGTGTACTCCGTATCCCCCATGCACTCTTAAATGGGCCTGTTGAATGAATCAGTAACATATTTCTGATACCTCTTCCATAGTCAGGACATGTTTTGTGTTGAAGTGGGGATGTGGAACAGAGTTTTATCCATCCTGTACTGCTTTGCATAGTATTCTATCAGAGTGGAATAACACTTAACAAGTTGATGAGCCCTATGGCTGTCAGGGTCATTGATATGGGTGGAATTATTTCATGCTTGGGTTCAACATCTGGCATGCTGCGTGACAGGCACGGACAACAGCTAGCAGCTCAGACCAACTATGTAAATTTTCAGATCAGATGCTGCACTCTACTGACAAAGCACACACTAGTGAGCTGCATTGAATGAATGTGAATGGAAGAATTTGTGGCCGCATGTATATGTAGATCCTGACCATGTAGCATATTTGCATGAGATCACTCTCAATCTCTCTTGCTCTCAATGTATTCAACAGTGTTGAGTGTCCTTTAAATTTCAGTTGGACTCCTGAGGTAGCAAACAGGATGCAGATTTGGAATTTAAGGAAGTAGAATTAAAGGAAAGTCCTGGATTGAATACAAATTAAGCCTAATTAACAGAATTTGTGGCATAATGCTGATTTCTAAAAAATATATATATATATATTAATTGATGGGCATAAGGTATTAGGGACCCTCCATAAGAAGTCAAAAATACTTGTATTTGTATTTTAGTAAATATAATCAGGGTTGGGAGGGTTGCTTTTGAAATGTATTCCACTACAGTAAATGTAATTTGTAAAGTATTTCATTAGATTACCCAAGGTCAGTAACGTATTGTAAATACTTTGGATTACTTCATCAGCACTGGTAGATTTTTCACTTGTTTTGACTATAAAAACTCTGCCAGTACAGTAAGACAAAATGCACATGTTAAAAATACATTCTCTGAAAAACCTAAATATCTTATGCAGCGTTGTTTCTAAAACAATATAAATCAAATTGATCTTGTTTTAAGGATTTTTTGATATTTTTACAGGAAAGCAATACAAAAATGATTAACAAGAATACGATTTTTGCCCTAATATCAAAGGTCTTACTAGAAAAAAAGAAATTATGTTCCAACATGAATTTTCTTGATAAAAAAAATATGATCGTGCCTGGTAACGTGCGTGTAAAATGTCTAGAAATAGCATTTTAGCTTAGCGTAAAGCTGACAATTTACACAAGGTTTATTTCTATTTCTTCTGCTCCAAACTTACTTCAAACTTACTTCTCTGTCTGCTCGTATGAATGTAACACATCATAAGAAAGTGTTTCACCGCTGTTCAAATGCACTTTGGATCGCATCGTTTATATGTATAAATGTTTTCCATCTGAAAGGACTAAATATTAAATGAAACAAATGACAATAAAATGCAAAGTAATCTCTTTAGTAATCTCTTCAGTAATCAAAATACTTTTTGAATGTAACTGTATTCTAAATACCAATTATTTAAATTGTAACTGTAGTGGAATACAGTTACTTATATTTTGTATTTTAAATACGTAATCCCGTCGTGAGGGACTCGACATGGAGGCGAAGGTAGAATCCAAATTCAGGAAGTTTAATAAACTCAGCAGACAAAACCAATACACAAGGCAGAGACATAGTCGATGAAGCAGGCAAAGTAAACAGTGACAAGTAATCAGTCCAACCAGGCAAACAATGCAAAAACAGTAATCCAACAATCAGTAATCCAGTAAAATAGGCACAATGGTCATAACAAGATGGCAATGAATCAGGCAATACAAAAACACTCAGTAAGATAGTGAAATGACTAGCAATACTTCCCAAGGTATCTATGCAAGGCATGGCTATTTATACAGTGCAAACAGGAAGTAAACGTAGAAGAAACAGTTCATGGCTAGTATTCGGGAGAGGGCTCCCTCTGACGGTTGGCTGAATGGATACCAGCCTCATTCGTTACACCAGTTACATGTATTTCGTTACTCCCCAACCCTGAATATAATCATGACAAATGCTATTTAATTTACGCAGTTAGGGTACGGTACATTTCGTGAATTATTTACAATAATCAGGGCTATACAGTGCGAGCGTTTTACTCGTATATATGAGAGATAATTACTGCTTGCTAATGTAGAAAATTATTTGGCCCACGGCGTGAGTAACAGCTGATCTAATGCCCAAAGTTATGAACGTATTATTGCAGCCTACCATCAGAATTAAAACTTCCTAATGTATCTTCCCTCATATACCAAATTCTTTTAAAAGTGGCACGTTAGTAATTTTTGCATTAAAATCACAGTTTTTTTTTTTGTTGTTGTTTTTTTTTTTTTTTTTTTTTTGCTCTCACATGGCTGCGAGCGCTGTCCTCTCCCTCCCGCTCTTTTTTCATGCGCACGCAGAGACCAATGGCAAGATATACCACGTGAAGATGGTTTAAGTGAAGTTTCTTGCTTGTTTTTATGTGTCAAAATTACGTACAGCATTTTGAATAATGACGGATTAATCTCGCTCTCACACGCAAGATTCTGAGAAAAATATCGAGGTGAGCTGCATGTGTGAACATTTAAATGCGCTTCAAATGCCCCTTTTGGCGCGAAATGAAATAAAGATACAGCTGTTAATGTATTACGAGTGATTGTGTAAACAGACGGGACAGAAATCTGCGCCGTCATGACAAGATATTAATATAAATACAGCCGTAACTTTTGTAGCATTAAGCCCAATAAATTTCAATGACAGGTCTGCTTATCAGTCAAACTGTGAATGCATTGGTTCTGTATTAATGTAAATCAAATAGTAACACAGTAAAGATTAGCCTATGTCAATATTTTAAGTAGTGTTGTTTTTCATTTGATTACTTTTTAATGTTTTTATATCACTTTTTTTAATATTTAATTGCTGCTGTTACTGAATAACTTAAAGCATTGTTTATTCTGTTCTTTATTTTATTACTCTGCTTAATTTTAACTCTGCTTTTATTACTGGCTCTTGAACAATTACTTTAAAAACTTTAAGCAATGTTTAGGAGAAACACTTGAAGGCTACATTGTTTTAATTTAATTAGTTAATATTTACATCAGTATTAAATTATTTTAAATAAATGAGTCAATAAATTCATTTAAATAAATGTAAATAAATGGATTCATTGATTGCTTTTCAAATGAAAAGAAATTAAGATCATCATAAGGGAAGACTTGGCTTTATTGTTATTTTTGTTCATTCTTATAACGGCAACTTTCTAATTTGCTGGGTTATGAACAAAGCTATGTGATTTATCTTCATACACATGTGCATTATATTTTAAGGCTGGTGCCGTTCATATTTTTGTTAACATTATCGTTTTACCTCTGCTTGCATTTCAATTTGTACAAGTAGCCTATGTATGAGTCATATGAAGCTGCTTTTCAATAGAGTAGTGTATAAATAGCTGCTTCAGTGTGATATTTGAGGATGATATTGTCAGGAATTAATTAAAATATTTGGGACTTGATTTGATGCTGTCACGTGATGAAGTAAGATTGGATGACATCATCGGAACTTGCCATACCTTGGCTTTTGGTGAATTGACGCCACTGATTTAGCTTACAGTATGTGTAGATTAGAGGGGACTTCAAGGTAAAAAGGTTGGGAACCACTGGTCTGGAGCAGATTTTCATAGAAAAACAATAAAAAAAAAACAGCATATACAGATGCAGAATTGCTTCTTTGTGGTATCATATAAAATATATTAACATTGTATAACATTCATGAATAACCCATTAAGTTAAAACTGAACAGCTAAAACTGAAAATAAATTAATGTAGTTATGAATGTCATGAAAGTTTAAATGTTGATGAACTAGCTACTAATTAGATAAGAATTAGGCCTACCTACAGTATATATTTGTTAATGGCAAATGAAAATATAAAGTGTCATCTATTTACTACTAGTTTATTAGTGGCTTAAGGAAATCCATCAGGACTGATGTAGTTTGGTGCTTCCTGTAAGGTTAATTTAAGAAATAATCATTTGAAAATGGTTTATCAGTGAAGACGTCCTTTGTCATGTATGAGGAATATTTTGTTAAAGAGCACCTATTATGGTTTTTAAACGAGCCTAATTTTGTTTTAAAGGTCTCATGCCATAGATTTACATGCATCCAAGGTCAAAAAACACTTTAATTTGCTCATAATTTAAATTGCAGCATTACCTTTTTTTCCCAGTGTTAAAAACAACTCGTTCAATGATCCGTTCTAAAGGATTCATTCTAAACTCCTCCTTTCAGAGAGCCTACTCTGCTCTGATTGGTCAGATGTCCCAGTCTGTTGTGATTGGTCTACCGCTTAGTGTAGTGTTTGAGGGCGGGTCAAAGCTGTTCGCGAGCAACCAATGAAGACCAGAGGCGGGTTTTTTGTTACCAGATTATGTAGGTTAGTACAGGAAGTAAGTCTGGAATTACTAACGACTCGTTTCAGGTGTTCAGAATCAGTTCTTTCTTTTGGGAGTCAATAACTCCATTTGTTGTGCAGTTTGATTTTTGAAACTTTGCAGAGTTTTTACATTCACAAACAGCTATATAACACACTACATGAAAGGTAATATAAAAACCATAATAGGTGCTCTTTAATGAATTCTGTAGTCATTTTAATGCATGCATGCTCTGTTGTGATACATTACCAGTTGTACCAACCTGAACACCACTGTGCCCCTAAATACCACTAAGCGCAACACCCCCCAATCAATCACCCCCAATTTAATGTAACTGGTGAGTACTGACTTCTACTCTTAAAGTGATAGTAATTCTGTCATCACTTGCAAACGTTTATGATTTTCTTTCTACCGTGGAACTCAAAAGGAGATGTTAGGGAGAATGTATGGGGAAAAAATATAGTGACAGTGAATGGTGAGTGGAACTAACATTCTGTCTAATATCTTCTTTTGTGTTCCACAGAAGAGAGAAACTCCTACAGTCTTCGGGGTGAGTAATGACAGAAATTTCATTATTGGGTGAACTGCCCTTTGACTACCTGTTAAAGTCTTTGTTAAAGGTATCTGCCAAGAACAACAACATAAATGTAAGTCAGCACATGATTGCATCACGTTCAGAGGTGGGTAGTAATGTGCTACATTTACTCTGTTACATATACTTGAGTAACTTTTTGGAAAAAAATGTACTTTTAGAGTAGGTTTAAAAGTGGGTACTTTTTACTCTCACTCAAGTACATTTCTAATGAAAAAAATATACTTTTACTTCTTTACAGTGGGTGTCGTTACATCACTGGGTTTAATTTTAGTTTATGTGTAATTTATTGAGAGATTATTGAATGGGACTTTTACGACAGCGGAAGTTCACACAGCTGTACGCACTGTCACAGACTGTCATTCAAGCCGAGTCTATTACTGCTGCAGCATCATGCTCTTCAAATTGAAACACTTTCTTCACTCCGCACAGTGAAAAAATAATTGTTTTGTCATGCAATGCCTTCATTTAACACAAAGACAAGCTGATATTTCAAGATTAAAATCTCAGCTTCAATTTAAGGCAGCACATCGAGGTAAGTTGTGGTTCTAACGCTAACGCGGGCTTTTCTGTGTAATGTGATTTTTAGTGTGATTCTGTAACTGGGCTCTTATGACATCAGTTTTTAAGTGTACATTTTTAAATCAGTGCAGAAATATATCTGCGTACCGTATGTCATGAGCAGTATTTACGCATTTTCCCCGAGCCCTCACGGGGATACTGGAAACTATCGCAGCTACTTCGGGCTGATTAACTGTATAAATCAATGTAAACATCCAAGTTAAGTGTAAATACCGTTTGTTCTGCCATTCGCGTGATTGACAACTGAAGCGCGAACAGACAGCATTTCTGCACGTGCACAGCGAGGTGTGCGGGGTGCACGCATGAGAGATGTGTGGGTGCGAGGCGATCGTATGGCGAAGAGAGTGGCTGTGTCCGAAATCGTTCACTCATTCACTCATTCACTCATTCACTATTTCCTATATAGTGATGAGTGCACTATACCTCAGCAGTGAGTGAATGAAATGAGTGAGTGAATTCGGACACTGACGTAGACAATGAGCATCGGAGCTCTGGGGCTGTTGCAGAAACAATGTCACATATGAACTTTTAAAATACTTGGGCCTTCCTTGTTATTCTTATTAAATAATATATTATTACAAAATATCTTCATTCTGTTTGTCATTTTTAATATATATGTTAATATAAAGAATAAACACAGATCGAATGTACATTATTGTATTTATTTGTTATACTTTAGTATCTTTAAACTCCAATACAAGATGGGTAGCTTTTCTGGGCGCATCGCACCCTCATCCAACCAAATTATCATAACCTACGTGTTATAACCGAATATTTAAATCATCCATAGAATTATCATTTCCACTGTGTGCAGTCACCTGAGTTAAAATAATATCATCTCAGTGAATTATTTAGTAAATAAAGAATTCTTCAGCATAATGGCAAAAGTCTGTATAAATATAAATAAAGAGTACATTTTAAAATGTATCTGTGTTTTGCCTCTCTATATTTTATTGTTATTTTAATCAAGTAATGATTTGTCAAAAAGTAATTGAATACATTCAGCATTAAATAAAACATTGCAGGAGTGAAGGAAGCAGTAAACTCCCAGCTGGTAAATCTTCCCCGCAGTGTATTATGGGCAATTAATTCATAGAGTGTACATCGAATGTACACTCGAAATTAGTGCATTGTGGGTAAAAATTAGTGAACAAAAGTAGGGAATGAGTGGCTCACTCAGAATTCAGACACTCCTACAAAATGGCGGACACCCGAAATAGTGCACTATATAGTGGATGGAGGCGGTTTCAGACACAGCGAGTGTTCCGCGACCGGGGTTGGTGCCCTACGCAGGCTGCATACTCTGCGTTTAGAGAGCGGCAGTAATGCTGTACAGAACTAATGATCTAAATTCTTTCGACACTGAAAACTGTAACTACACAGAAATAAGAATTAATGCAGGACTTTAAAAGCTATGAAATAGAGAAAGTAGGCATTAATAAAATGTGATCTTGCTTTGGTTTATATTTCAGCATTATATATAATGTCCCAGTGGGACATTTTCACCATAATATTTACTAGAAAGGTTTCCAAACCTCTCTTCTTATTGACAAATTCATCCAGATTTGACAAGAACACATTCACTTAAAGTAAATAGTGACTCAGGGCAAACATTCTGTCTAATTTCCCCTTATTGTGTTGCATGGAAGAAAGAAAGTCATACAGGTTTGGAACAACATGATGGTGAATGATGACAGAATTTCCACTGATATTAATAATAATAATAATAATAATAATAATAATAAATAAATAAATAAATAAATAAATAAATAATTCTGTAATACAAGTTAAATGTGTATTATGTAATGAACTATAGTGGAGTTAACGTCCATTATGTAATTTGTGAAAGTAACGAGTTACTCACTACTTGAGTACTCTTTTAATTGGATACTTTCTTATTCTTACTCAAGTAATTATTTATGTTAGTACTTTTACTTCTACTTGAGTAATTCTTTTTTTTAAGTAATTGTACTTTTACTTGAGTACAGTTTTTGACTACTCTACCCACCTCTGATCACGTCTTGCTGAGAAACAAGTGACTGAAGGAGAGGACCATAATTAGACTATATACTTTAAAAATTATTCCATCTTAGCCACAATATACGCTGAGGGGAACAAGTCCCCTCAATAATCAGATATCAGATATGGCCAGATTGGTTGTGACAAGGACAGTGTCATATATTTTTAATGCAAATATTATTAAGTAATAATTTTCAATCAATTTAAGATTTTCTAAATAATTTCTTTATGTCTTTAATTATTTCAGAATTTTGTACAGCATCTCCTAAGACTCTTCTTTTAAAAGAGACCATTTTATTTTGAGGATGAGCCACCAGTTACAGTATCTCACCTAAAAATGGAAAATGTACTTTTACTCACTCGTTTACTCGTACTTGTTCAAAACCCATATGCTGTTACCTTTTCTTGGAACATAGAAATATTTTTTTTAAGCAGCTCTATTCCATAGAATAACAGTTTATTGTGAGCAGGAGCTGTCAAGCTTCAAAAAGGACAAATACAATAAAGCACTATTAAAGGTTCAGTATAAAGACATAATAGCAGTAGTCCATAAGACTTGTGCATTGTATTCCAAACTTTCTGGGGCCACCAAGGGCGTAGATTTGGCTTGAACATTGGGGGGGTGCAGCATGAAGCATTTACGTATTTCCATTGATCATGGAATAAATAAGGGGGGTTTGTACTTGCTTGTTTTGATTATTTGGGGGTTACCTCCCCCCATCCCCCCTGGAATCGATGCTCCTGGGGTCCACACAACAGCTTTGTGTTGTATGGACTACTTTTATGGTATATTAATTATGATTTTTTTTTTCTTTGGACCTTGACAGTAGTGCTCAATATTAACTGTTTTTGTATTGAAAAGAGCAGCGTTTGGGTTCCCGAAGAAAAGATTGTGTTAACATTCTACTGGGGGGGAAAACACAATGAGGGACAACTTGATGGCAGTAAATAATTTTGTGTATTTTTTTTATTTTTTTTTTTTTTTTGCTAGCCAGCTGACATAGTCATGTCATTTTGCAGATACATCAGTGATGAAAAGAAATTCAAATTATATTCGTCTATTCTTTGATACAGCACAAAAAAAGAAAGAAAAGATTACTAAAAAAGGCAAATTGCTAGCAATAGACCGAGGACCATTATATTTGTGACCTCAACACCCACGATCCCCCACCCCCAAAATGATTTGGTCCCCCCCAATGTTCAAGACATGGTTACGGCCTTATATATGTATATTTATGCTTTCTGCATCATGATGTGACAGAGTGGGCTGTATTTATCGAAAGGGCTCCAGAGGAACCTTGGACAGGAAATCAGCACCAAGGACAGCTCCACTGCATAGGCTCCTGTTTAGCAGTCTGCACCAGGGGAGGATAGAACACAAAACACAGTGCAGAAACGAGATAGCTAGCTGCCTCTGAAATTACGACACAGGCAGTTTAATTAAATTCCTATGCAGAGATGAACACAGTTTGATCTTGAAGAAAAGTTTACCCTCAAAAAAAAAAAAAAAAAGTATATATAATAATAATCTGTTATTCACTCAAATTGTTTAAATATACATTTTTCTATTATTTTCTCACCCTAAAGGGACAGTTACACTACAATTTGCGCTCCATTCACTCCCATTCAAACACAATGGCAACATATTGAAAGTTCAAGTTTGGTGAACTCTGAACCACGAATCCATATGACGAGAGGAAGCGTGACCAATAGAGGATCGAAACTTCACCCCCCAAAACTCTTGGCTCAATACAATGAATACATATTTCAAAGCTGTGTGGTTTATTGTGAATTGTGGTGATTCAGGAGAGTGCCCTGTTCACTATGTAAAGTGCTTTGAGGGTAGTTTCAGAAAAGCACTATACTGTAAGTGTACCATTCATTCATTCATTCATTCATTCATACTGTTGCAGTAAAGTGAGTAGACAATACATTTGAAAATTTTTAATATGATATTATTTGTAATTTATGATGTATTATTTATTACACCTGAAGCGCTCCCGCATGACATAATATCCTAGTCCTTGTGTTGTCCGAAGAAAAAAAATTAATGTGCTCAAACCTTATTGTGATGTCAGGTGTATTCTGTTGATTCATGTCTTTTATTTTGAAATTCTAGTTCCTGTTTCATGTCATGTGTTCCTGTTTCCCTAATCATGTGATTTCTGTTTTCCCTCAAGTCAAGTCAAGTCAAGTCAAGTCAAGTCCATGTTTTGTTTTGTAGTCAGGGTTATTGGAGTTCACGTTCTGTAAATAAACTGCACTTGGGTTCTTCATCTTCACATCCTCGTCATCGTCATCATTGTCAGCAGTTCCAGCATACGTTACAGAATACTCGACCACCTATGGACCCAGCAGTTTTACTTCTGCGCTTACATCAGGGGAATCGTCCTCTGGAGGACTATGTTGAGGACTTCTGCGGTCTAGCCAGCCAGGTAGACTTCAATGAGGTTGCCCTCAAGGGTTGTTTTAGATTTGGACTAAATGAGTCTATTTCTTTTTTGATGGCTGGCGATCACAGTTCCCTCAGCCTGGCTCAATATATCGACCTCACCCTTCAATTCATCGGTTCCCCGTTCACTGTGGGGGAGGCCGCCGCCGAGCCAGAGTCCCACGTCATGGCCGCCTCAGCCTGCTCCATGCCTCGTCACAGCGACGCCTCAGCCTGCTCCATGCCATGTCACAGCCACACCTGAGCAGTGGGACCTGGAGATGGTTCCCACCCTTATACCCACCTTTAATTCTCCTGAGCAGGCAAGGGGAACTTTCGGCCCTCCGATCCCGCCTGGACCCTCTGAGCCCTGGACTTCGCTTTGGCCTGTCGGCCTCTCGACATTGCCTCAGCTCAGCGTTCCCTCGGCTCCACTACGGTCCTTCAGCCTGTCGGCTGTGCCGGGGTCCCTTGTCCTTCTGGCTCCTCCTTGGTTTGTCGGTCACCTGGCTCCACTTTGGCTCTCCGAGCCTCTAGCATCGCCTTGGTCCTCCCTACCATCGGCTCCACCCTGGCCCTTCGAGTCTTCGGCTACTCTCCGGGCACCACGTTCCAAGGCTCCGCCCCTCGAGCCTCTCACGGCTCCACCTTCCATGGCTCCGCCCCTCGAGCCCCTCGTGACTTCACCTCCCACGGACTTTGCCCTGGTCCCATGCCCCTCGCCCTTTCTCGCCACACCACGCCCCACGCCCCACGCCTCAAGACACCCCCCTCCCCCACTCCCTACAGAACTTTGAATTATGTCATGTATTACGTGTTTTGTTTATATGTTGGGGTGTCAGGAGCCACCCCTTAGTGGGGGGGATATGTCAGGTGTATTCTGTTGATTCATGTCTTTTATTTTGAAATTCTAGTTCCTGTTTCATGTCATGTGTTCCTGTTTCCCTAGTCATGTGATTTATGTTTTCCCTCCATGTTCATATGTCATGTTTTCATTGGTTTATTGTTTAATTATCTTGTTATCAGTTCTGTTTGTTCATTGGTTTATGTTCTCCCATGTCTTGTATTTAAGCCCTCATGTTTGCATTGTCTGTTGGTGGAGTATTGTATGTGATGGTATGTGTTAGTCAAGTCAAGTCAAGTCAAGTCAAGTCAAGTCAAGTCAAGTCAAGTCCATGTTTTGTTTCGTAGTCAGGGATATTGGAGTTCACGTTCTGTAAATAAACTGCACTTGGGTTCTTCATCTTCACGTCCTCATCATCGTCATCATTGTCAGCAGTTCCAGCATACGTTACATGTGACAGCACCTTCTTTTTGTTCCCAGCCTGTATGACGTTCTTTCGTGGAACATAAAAGCTTATTTTTTAAAGAATATCCTGGGCTTATATATATATATATACATATATACACTGGCAGCCAAAGGTTTGGAATAATGTACAGATTTTGCTCTTATGGAAAGAAATTGGTACTTTTATTCACCAAAGTGGCATTCAACCGATCACAATGTATAGTCAGGACAAAATCAGAACTTCTTAAACTACTTCAAGGAGTTCTCATCAAAAAATCCTCCACATGCAGCAATGACAGCTTTGCAGATCCTTGGCATTCCAGCTGTCAGTTTGTCCAGATACTCAGGTGATATTTCACCCCACGCTTCCTGTAGCACTTGCCACAGATGTGGCTGTCTTGTCGGGCACTTCTCACGCACCTTGCAGTCTAGCTGATCCCACAAAAGCTCAATGGGATTAAGATCCATAACACTCTTTTCCAATTATCTGTTGTCCAATGTCTGTTTCTTTGCCCAATCTAACCTTTTCTTTTAGTTTTTCTGTTTCAAAAGTGGCTTTTTCTTTGCAATTCTTCCCATAAGGCCTGCACCCCTGAGTCTTCTCTTTACTGTTGAACATGAAACTGGTGTTGAATGGGTAGAATTCAATGAAGCTGTCAGCTGAGGACATGTGAGGTGTCTATTTCTCAAACTAGAGACTCTGATGTACTTATTCTCGTTTAGTTGTACATCTGGCCTTCCACATCTCTTTCTGTCCTTGTTAGAGCCAGTTATCCTTTGTCTTAGAAGACTGTAGTGTACACCTTTGTATGAAATCTTTATTTTTTTTTTGCCATTTCAAGCTTTGTATAGCCTCCATTCCTGACTGACGAGTTTCTAGAGAAAGCTGTTTTTTTTTGTTTTTTTTTTATGCCATTTTTGACCTAATATTGACCTTAAGACATGCCAGTCTATTACATACTGTGGCAACTCAAAACAAACACAAAGACAATGTTAAGCTTCATTTAACGAACCAAATAGCTTTCAGCAGTGATTGATATAATGGCAAGTGATTTTCTAGAACCAAATTAGCAATTTAGCATGATTACTCAAGGATAAGGTGTTGGAGTGATGGCTGCTGGAAATGCGGCCTGTCTAGATTTGATCAAAAATGACTTTTTTCAAATAGTGATGGTGCTGTTTTTTACATCAGTAATGTCCTGACTATACTTTGTGATCAGTTGAATCACTTTGGTAAATTAAAGTACCAATTTCCTTCTGAAACAGCAAAATCTGTACATTATTCCAGACTTTTGGCCGCCAGTGTGTATTATGCAAGTGAATGGGGACTATGTCTGTTTAAAAAGCACCTTAAAAGTATCATTTAAATGGTACTCGTATGCTAAATTCCATGACTTCCAAACCTATAGGGCAGCTTTACGTGATGAATCGACCAAGGCTAAATTGCCCTTCCCCTCCGCCGAAGCTCTGAAATGGACAACAAAAGTCATACATACTACAACAGCCTCTCACATACTCATGACCAAACTTAATTGATGTCATTGCCGCCATATTTGCTGCCACACTGCCAAGTGCTACAGAGGAGGGGAAGATTTTCAGTGAATGATGACTTAAATTTGTATATGTTCATTAGTCAATGCTATTATATGGCTTTAGAAGACATGGAATATAGCTTATGTTGTATGGACCATTATGGAACGTTTTTTAGACATTTTTTGCTTTTGGGTGCTTGACAGACCCAGTCCCCATTCTCCTTCATCATACGAGAAGAGTGGCCAGAAAATTGTTTAAGAATTCTCCTTTTGTATTCCATGGAAGAAAGAAAGTAATTCAGATTTGGAATGGCATGAGTGTGAGTAAAAGATGAGAATTCTCATTTATACGTGAACTATCCCTTCAATAGGCTTAATCATGAAATATGTGAAAGGGCCAATTAAATAATGTATAATTAAAAGGTAGATTGGAAAGAGTCACATGAAAAGAAAGATTTACAGTGGAGAGATCATTTTAAATAGGCGTATTCAAAACTTTGCAGTCAAAAAACCTTTTATTGGACCTCAATTTAGCTACAGGAAGTTATTTTTTTATATTATCAAAGGGAAAGGTTTGGTGAAAATATTATCTAGTGCAGGTTTAGCCTACTTAAAATTGATTATAGCAATTCCGCAGCACTCACAGTTTCAGGCTGGAGGGAAATACTTACTTTCCAGTGAAATGTATGTCATGAGTGACTGACTGAACTCAATAGAGCAGGGACCCCATTCACACAGGAGCATTTATAACCATTACTGCCTGCATCGTAAACGCAAAGGGACTATAAATATCATGTTAACTTCTCACCCTTCATTCAGTACTATTGCAAAATCCATCAAACTAACCTGTTCTCGCTAGACTTTCACACCAATCACATGATTACAAGGCAAGCACCCTGCTCTTTGCTTTGTTAATAGAAAAAGTCTGAAAATCGGGCTAGCTTCTATGGTGCAGGATAAAAACTTGTTTCATTTTTTTATAATGATTTAAATGGGAATGCTGGCAGATTGCTCTCTCCAGGTATTATAGACCTCTCTGACTCTTACAAACAAAGAAATGTTTTCAAAGCGCCACAGAGCCACAGTGTATACACGTTTTGAGAAACCCAGCTTACAAATGGCTGACTTACAACCTCTGCATCTTAATGAATTGCCTCTTAAAAGAAGAATAGCTCATTTTGGCTGTTGACACACCATAATATTGAATGTGTTAGCATTTTAGTGGCTTTATGTTCTCAGTCAGTAAATCTGCATTCAGGTGTGGGATTTCGAGAGCTTATCTTCTAAAACAGTTTGTCTATATTCCAGTATTGAGTATTGGAAATTCAGCATCACATGCAAATCAAAACCAATAAAAGCCATTGTAGACTGGAGGCAATTACATAATGTCTTGTCACATGAAGTATGCTTAAAGGGATTGTTGCCCTAAAATGAAAAATCTGTCATAATTTAGTAATCCTCATGTTGTTCCAAAAACAACTTTCTTTATGCATGCTTTCTGCCCCTGGTCCCCATCCACATTCTTTGTATGGAAAAGATCAGCTGGAACATTCTGCTAAGTATTATCTTTTGTGTTGCATGTAACAAAGTAAGTCATGCAGGTTTGGAACATCATGGGGGTGATGATAGATGTTTCATTTATGGGAGAACTACTCCTTTAATGTATGTATATCATGGCTATATTCAGAGTTGGAAATTCGGGCACACGGAAAGCCTAAGTATCCTCACCCTTTCCATTAGAAAAACTCTACTTTGGTATTCCCAGTAAAAGGTCAAACCCAATTACAGATATTTTGCTGCCGGCACTGTGTGACTCCATGAACAATGATTCCTCAACCATACAAATTAAAGGTTGAGACAGAAACAAGTCAAGGAAATTAAACCTGACATGCAGGTCAATTCCAGCATTGCAAAAATGCCTCCCATGCTTCCGTATGTCAAATAAATATTATTTAGAGAGTATGAGGCTCATTCGAGTATGAGATACCATGTCTAATAATAAGCTGAATTATTATTAAAGGTTTCTACAGAGTTTATAGCCGAATGGGACAGAAACTGTACAAGGAAGAATTTGTTGACTACATGCTGACCCAATAATCTGTGAAAGAGCACATAGCACAAAATGATTGATTGACAACTGTAGTGACTCATAATTTATTCTTCATAGAAAGCATCTGCATTTCTACCTGATCTAACCCTTACAATGACTTTTGTTGGTGTAAGCTAGTGTATTCAGGTTGATTCAGTGATGTTCAATAATATGTTTTATCTTGAATAAAACCAGTTAATTTAAATGCTACCATATTAAGCTCAAATTTTTGGTTCAAATGTATTTATTTATTTTAGTGTACATAGTTCCTGAGTTTCTGAAAACACTTGATGTCAGGTAGTGAATATAAGAAAATGTACCAACAGTGATTGTGACAGGAATCATTTAGGTACACACACACACACACACACACACACACACACAAACACACACACACACACACACACATTTATATCCACACTGACAAAAAGAGTACTAAAAAATAATACTAAAACTCACTACAGAGCTAGATTTGAGGGAGAAAGCTGTTGCATTCCCTCTTGTCTATATTTTTCCTTGTGATCTATAAGTCTGTTTATTAATTTATGGCAAGCTGAGAGACGAATGGAAAACAGCACAATGGAGATATGCAATACAATTTATCTGTTCATTTTCTAAACAGATGTTTTAAAAGAAACCACGCTGGTAATTCCTCAGTATCTGAGAGAGTCGCGGTGTTCTATTAAGTGCTGCTACAAAACAAAACCACAAGATGTATCGATAAAACCAGGGGTTTAGGGACAATCTGAAAAGAGGAGAGAAACAATATTAAACCTGTCAGCTTTGCACATTAATATAAATTATGTAACAGAGGGTTTTGCTTGGTCTTAAAATTGGGGTTTTGCTATTTTAACTTTGCATGGCATCCAATGAAAATTAAACACACACACACACACACATATATATATATATATATATTATTTTGTTTATTTTTTTTTTTTTTTTATAATATACTTTTTTTTTTTTTAAATGTGTTTAAAAAAATAAGCTAGAATGGTTGGTTAAACTGGTTGCTACAGCCCCTGACTAAAACACATTAAATAAACTTTCTTTCTAACAGCCATATTCTATCACTTTTATTCTTGGCATAAAAGGTGTTTTCATCAGAACAAATGGGATGGAAGTGTTATTTGGATTGGTCTGTCCGCAGCCACAATATAGACCTGCCCATTGTCCCATCAGTCTCGACTGGGCTCTGCTCAATGAAGCAAGATTGTAAGAGGGCAGATCATTTATGTCATAATGTCAAGCATTAGCATATACAGGTGCATCTCAATAAATTAGAATGTCGTGGAAAAGTTCATTTATTTCAGTAATTCAACTCAAATTGTGAAACTCGTGTATTAAATAAATTCAACGCACACAGACTGAAGTAGTTTAAGTCTTTGGTTCTTTTAATTGTGATGATTTTGGCTCACATTTAACAAAAACCCACCAATTCACTATCTCAAAAAATTAGAATACATCATAAGACCAATAAAAAAAACATTTTTAGTGAATTGTTGGCCTTCTGGAAAGTATGTTCATTTACTGTATATGTACTCAATACTTGGTAGGGGCTCCTTTTGCTTTAATTACTGCCTCAATTCGGCGTGGCATGGAGGTGATCAGTTTGTGGCACTGCTGAGGTGGTATGGAAGCCCAGGTTTCTTTGACAGTGGCCTTCAGCTCATCTGCATTTTTTGGTCTCTTGTTTCTCATTTTCCTCTTGACAATACCCCATAGATTCTCTATGGGGTTCAGGTCTGGTGAGTTTGCTGGCCAGTCAAGCACACCAACACCATGGTCATTTAACCAACTTTTGGTGCTTTTGGCAGTGTGGGCAGGTGCCAAATCCTGCTGGAAAATGAAATCAGCATCTTTAAAAAGCTGGTCAGCAGAAGGAAGCCTGAAGTGCTCCAAAATTTCTTGGTAAACGGGTGCAGTGACTTTGGTTTTCAAAAAACACAATGGACCAACACCAGCAGATGACATTGCACCCCAAATCATCACAGCCTGTGGAAACTTAACACTGGACTTCAAGCAACTTGGGCTATGAGCTTCTCCACCCTTCCTCCAGACTCTAGGACCTTGGTTTCCAAATGAAATACAAAACTTGCTCTCATCTGAAGAGAGGACTTTGGACCACTGGGCAACAGTCCAGTTCTTCTTCTCCTTAGCCCAGGTAAGACACCTCTGACGTTGTCTGTGGTTCAGGAGTGGCTTAACAAGAGGAATACGACAACTGTAGCCAAATTCCTTGACACGTCTGTGAGTGGTGGCTCTTGATGCCTTGACCCCAGCCTCAGTCCATTTCTTGTGAAGTTCACCCAAATTCTTGAATTGATTTTGCTTGACAATCATAAGGCTGCGGTTCTCTCGGTTGGTTGTGCATCTTTTTCTTCCACACTTTTTCCTTCCACTCAACTTTCTGTTAACATGCTTGGATACAGCACTCTGTGAACAGCCAGCTTCTTTGGCAATGAATGTTTGTGGCTTACCCTCCTTGTGAAGGGTGTCAATGATTGTTTTCTGGACAACTGTCAGATCAGCAGTCTTCCCCATGATTGTGTAGCCTAGTGAACCAAACTGAGAGACCATTTTGAAGGCTCAGGAAACCTTTGCAGGTGTTTTGAGTTGATTAGCTGATTGGCATGTCACCATATTCTAATTTTTTGAGATAGTGAATTGGTGGGTTTTTGTTAAATGTGAGCCAAAATCATCACAATTAAAAGAACCAAAGACTTAAACTACTTCAGTCTGTGTGCATTGAATTTATTTAATACACGAGTTTCACAATTTGAGTTGAATTACTGAAATAAATGAACTTTTCCACAACATTCTAATTTATTGAGATGCACCTGTATTCTGCAACTGGAATTACATAGCTCATCTTAGTTTGCTATCAAATTAACTTATGTTCTGCAAAGTGGCACAGAAGCTGCATCTAAAGGGGCACATATACGTAAGATGAAAAAATGCATTTAGACACAGCACAAAGGATAATTCTGCACAAAGGCTTTATGAATGCATTTACACAAATTACAGTTGCAAAAATTATGTTATGAAATTCATATTTTGAATAAACATTTATCTAAAGAGTTTTTTTGTTTGTTTTTTTGTAATTTTATCTTTTATCTTAAGTGACTTACAAAAGTGGAACTTAAGAAATTATAATATGAAATTATAAACAAATATATGAAATGACAAATTATACAGGATAAATTATAATATCTGTCATAGGTCATGACAACGACAACGTTTTATCCTGCACTGAGGCTGCATTTTTTTTTACACAGAACCAATAGACTGATCACACTGTGAATTCGGCAACAGTAGGTCAAACGTTTTGCAGCTGAAATCAGTCTGTGCTCACTAAAATTTGAATCACTGCCCCTAGAGGCCAAAGCTGGAAGTGCTGTTGAACATATGGACACGTGTTACAGTTTTTCTCAATTGCTTTGGCTCATTTTTTGAAACAGCCTTAACATTCTCTAAACTGTAAATGCAATTGTCACAACTGCTTTATGGGACATCACAACTCTATTGCATGTCTGCAAAATGTAGTAACTCACCCAAAACATTTAATTCATGCTTCAAAACCGTAAATCCGCAGGCATCCGAATTTGCATCAAACAGCCACCAGTCAATATGCTTCCAAAAGACATCGGAAACATTCCCTATATACCTCTTCACCTAGTTCTAATTAGGTGATTGCCATTAAGTAGGTCCCGCAGGGTGTGACCAAATCAACTGGACACAACTATTCCTGTTACATACTACGTCATAGATATTTATGGACTGATTGTCTGACAGATTTTGATAATTCAATGGATCATTTTGCATGTGATGGCTCACACGATGGAAGAATGTTTAGAAGTGAAGAGTATGACAATTTCACTAAGAATCAACTCATATTTTTTGTTCAGCAAGCATTGTGCATTTAGTTATTGTACAAATTGTAGACAATTGCACTTACTTTTTGCACACATGTGCCAAAACACGTGCAATTTGCTTAAATTAATAAGAAATTCAAATCTGGTGTGAACAAGAAACTAATTGTCCAGAGATTTGAACTTAATGTTTTGAAAAAAATTATTCTAATTCTCGAATTGAGCCAAAGCAGTTGAGAAAATCTCTACCTCCATATTCCAGGTGAAGAGTACACAGTGTGGTGTAATGCAGTCAACAGGAATGCATACCCTACACCCCAACCCTAAACCTAACCATCAGTTTAGTAAAAATTACATTTTTAGAGCAAAAATGCAACCTACGAAATATCCTCAACATTGTTTATGTGAACGTGATTACTTCTCGGTTCCAACGAGACCAGAACCCAGGTCTTGGAGGTTGCTTTCCAAAATGTCTGATAGGGGATGGCACTTATTTCAGCTGAAGGAGGTTGAAATGTTGGAACCAACAAACGAACATTTGCAACAGGACGGTATATTTTTTGACTGCTAAAATCGTTCTGTGCTTTCCAAATTTCCAAACTTCTCAGTGGCCCAAGTAAGAACTACAGTTGAACACATGCCCAATATGCCCACCTCGCAATGCGCTAGAGCAAGACATGAGTAAACATTTGGTGTCAAACATAAGGAATGGTGATGCATGTTGAAAAGGCAGTTAGAGAAAGAAAGAAGAGAGTGAGACCATTCTCACCATAGCTGTTTCAACAAATTTTAAATAAACACAGATGCAAACAGCCGGTTTCTTTGAGTAGAGGCAGCGCTGATGTCTCTTTGGTGCAGCGCTCTGCGGATTGGATCCACATGAAAGAGACAGTAGCCTAGATGAAATACCACAAGATCTTGAACACATTTCCACAAAAAAGAAGAAAAAAACGTAGCGCTTATTATACCTAACCTTATTTTGTACTGGATAAGATTGTTTGGTACAATAAAAAGCGTGTTAACCAAAATCCCCCTGTTTTCATTGGATGTGGGCCAGAAGTGATTACAAACAGCACCCAAAAATTCTACACACTGACAAAGTCTGAACCAGCTTCCTCCTAATTATACCCAAGTTTTCTGTTGGAATAAACACACACACACACAGCCTTTAAAAAGACTTGACAACTTCCCTACACGCTGAAAGAAAAAGAAAATATATTCCAGTACAAATTGGGCTTACCATGGGGCGAACACAGCGTTCACTATTTGATCAAGTATTGAAGAGTATTGTACAGGTTCTTATGGATCTATAACAGACCCAGGAAATGTTGCTTTGTGATAACATTCTTGTAAAGTTCTCTGCGAGAGGCAGGCTTTTGTGGAGCAGAATCTGACGGTATCTATGCCTGTTTGTCAGATACTAGAGTCTCACAAGTCTTAAGCCACTTCAAAAGGGTGAGGAGAGACGTGAAGCCGCTAGGACCAAGAAATAAATAATGGTTAGAGGGAAGCAAAGGGAAGCCGAGTTTACTGGCAGAAACCTTGAACAGTACAAGAGAAATGAACCAAACTCACAAGATCCAGACAGCTCATGTTTCGTCTCTCATATAACTATGTCCTATTTTATAATTATAGCAGCAATATCAATCAGCTTCTCGAAAAAGCATCTGACTCTGAGGTAGGCGGTCTCGATATAAAAGTGTTTATCACTTTCAGCTCCAATTACTTTGTTCTTGGTTTGAGAAAGTGGTAGAGTTCAGATTTTTCCCAGGGCATTTGAGGCTTGACTGATGAATTATAAGCACATAAGATGAAGCTGACAAAATATTGGAGTTCTGCAACAAAACAGGTGCTTGTTGATTGCATATCATTTTGGTGGAAACCGCAACACTTGAGTGAAGTCTGGCATATGTCAATACTGTTGAAGCTGAAGAGACCTTTTGAATTGGCTTCACTGTTGAATGCAAACATTATATCGGAGAACTGACTCAGAATGTACATATGTGGAATGTGAATAATTCTACCTGGTGTCATAAAAACATTACTATGCCTACGTGTTTGCTAAATGCTTTGTGCTTTTCAGAAAATGTTTTAACATTTACATTACATAACCAACTACATTTATAAACTTGTTGGAGCACAATCAAATGCAGTATCTCAACTGATAGAGCATAGCACTTGTGATGTAAAAGACTGGGGAACAGAATGATGTGGTTGGGTTGCTTCATCAGTTGCGTTTTTCATCTAACATTTGCTTTTTCGGACACTATCGGTTAGGTTTAGGTTCATGGTTTAGGGTTTGCAGGTCCGTTTTGTTTATTCACAAAAAACTTAATAGAGCATTAACCTTAAAAACCTCATCTGTTTGGGCGAAAATTTAAAAGAAAGTTCCGGGTTCAATATAAGTTAAGCTAAATAGACAGAATTTGTGGCATAATGTTGATTATTACAAAAATGTATTTTGACTCATTCCTCCTTTTCTTTAAATAAAAGCAAAAATCTGGTTTACAGTGAGACACTTACAATGGAAGTGAATGGGGGCCAATTTTTGAGCGTTGAAATACTCACTTTTTACTGAAATACTCAAGTGTAGCCACAAGACATAAAGGATATGCGCGTAAACGTGATTTTTGTGTAATAAAATCACTTACAAACCTTTTCTGTGTAAAGGTTTGTTTTCTTTGATACCATGACGATACAATGTCAACAAACTCTAAAATGACTGTAAAAAATGACAATTTAAACATCTTAAAATAATACATGAGTTTTAACAGAAGAATTAATGTAAGTGCTTTTATAAAATTATAAGCTTCACATTTCTGCCTTTAAACCCTCTAAAAATTGCTTTTTTTTTTAATAGGAGGAGCGAGTCGAAATACATTTTTGTGGTAATTAATATTATACCACAAATGCTGTAGATTGAGCTTAACTTGTATTGAACCTGGAACATTCCTTTAACTCGCTTTTAGTGCCACACAGTGGACATTTCACCTCGGAAGTGTGTAAG